>NC_091342.1:21753741-21966241 GCF_038502225.1 Cherax quadricarinatus | reverse complement strand
TAAAATTTTAATGTTATTCTTCAAGTGAATTATGCTCCTACAATTATTTGTAATAAAATTTATGTGAATATACTATACATAGTCTATAGAAAAATTAATATGAAAGTACAGTATATAATCTAAGAAGAAATTTATCTCAGCAAAAATATCTTGACAATTCTTGGAACAAAAGGTTTATTACACAAGACTAATTGTTCTTATATAGTGCATATGTTTAAAACAATATTCAGTGGAACCCCGGTTAAAGGCCATAATCCACTCCAGAAGGTTGACCTAAATCCAAAATGGCCTAAAACTGAATCAATATTTCCTGTAAGAAATAATGTGAAGACAATTAATCAGTTCCAGATACCCAAAAATATTAACAAAAAATACATTTTTTAAAGATTAACTATAGTTTACATACACAGAACAATAAGAAAGAAATACAATAATTTTAATAATAAATGAACATTACATACCTTTACTGAAGACTCTTGTTGGCATATGGAAGAAGGTGAGGAGGAGAGAGGGAGGACTGATTATTGTTTAGAAGGGAAATCCCCCTCCATAAGGACTTTAGGTATCAAAGCCCTCTCTGGGGTTACTTCCTTTCTTTGTCTTTTACTGGCACTAGGACCAGCATTGTCATTGAACATGTGGCAGACACTGCTTGCAACAGCTTTGGTAGGGTGATATTTCTCCACAAAACTTTGCACCTCACTCCATTTTGCACAAATGTTCTTAATCACTGAAGAAGGCACCTTATTACCTCTCTCTTCCTCCTCCTATGATGCAATTTCCTCATCTGCAATCTGTTGCTGTTCCAGTTGAAGGTCTGCAGCTCTTCAGTAGTTAGCTCTTCCCTGTGGTCATCCACCAACTCTTCCATATCTTGCCCATTCACATCCAACCCCATGGACTTCCCAAAGCCACAATAGATTCCACAACAAGAGTAAGGTTGTCAAGTGTATGTGGGGAAGCACCCTGGCTGGTGTGTGGGGAAGTACCCCAGCTGGTGTGTGGGGAAGTACCCTGGCTGGTGTGTGGAGAAGTACCCTGTCTGGTGTGTGGGGAAGTTCCCTCTCTGGCGTGTGGGGAAGTACCCTGGCTGGTGCGTGGGGGGAAGGACCCTGGCTGGTGTGTGTGGGGGGAAGGACCCTGGCTGGTGTGTGGGGGAAGGACCCTGGCTGGTGTGTGGGGGAAGTGCCCTGTCTGGTGTGTGGGGAAGTACCCTGTCTGGTGTGTGGAGAAGTACCCTGTCTGGTGTGTGGAGAAGTACCCTGTCTGGTGTGTGGAGAAGTACCCTGTCTGGTGTGTGGGGAAGTACCCTGGCTGGTGTGTTCTTTCTGGAATTCTATTGTGTTTCTTGCCTTCTTTACCAAAGGGCTGGCACTCTGAACTTTCTTTGGCCCCACGGTGGCTTATTTCACAGTTGCTATCAACAAAAAAAACACCAGAAACAATGGATGAAGCCACGAGTTTTGTACGGTTCTCAACACGAACAATTATGTAAGTGTATTATTGTAAGTGCTTTTGTAAGTGTATTTTTCGAGGTCTGAAATGAACTAATCTAATTTACATTATTCCTTACGGGAATAAATTTGTTTGGTAACGGCACTCGAACAGCCTTCTGGAACAAATTATGGCTGAACTCGGGGTACCACTGTACGTATTCCTAATCCAACGAGAGAGAGACGTGCAGACTGAGTGTGATATGCATGAGGAAGAGCGTCGCCGGTTGGTGGTGACGTGTCTCATACGGCCTATATTTGGAGCAAAATTTTGCCGATAAAAGTGTCAGCATAGTTGCTGATCCCCTTATATGTGTTGTATAGCATATCATAGTACCATCCATGTGTTTATATAGAAGATCCCTTTTAGGCCTGTGACTGTTTGTGTGACGTCACGGGATGTGCGTGTGTACGTTCGTACCTCTACCTCGGCCTCAGTCGGCGTGTAGACATAAGCAGGACAAGGCAGGCTGGGGGCTCCATCTCCCATTACCACAGTCTGACAATATATCGTTACCATCCAACAAGTGTGTCTACCTTCAACCCTCGTTATCTCCTTTTAAGAACCCCTACGACAAAAGTGCTCAATTTCTGGACTGAGTGATTTCCGCAACGGCTTATAACCGGGGTTCCACTGTAATCTTGTTATTTTTCCTTTAAAATCGTTAAACATATTGCACACTAGAGATGAGTAAATGTCACAAGTGAGGAAAAAGGAGGCAGGGTGAAAGAAATGAGTTAAGTCAGCCAACAATTCATGGAAATTTGCAAACTGAGTAGAAAGGTGGGCAATGTGTGAGAAGATGGAAGCTAGCCAACAATTTGTGGAAAGTTGCAAGTGCATAGAATGGTGTGCAGTACGTGAGGACATGCGGTAGTCCTTTCAACAATTCATGAAAAGTGGCAAGAGAGAGGATCAAGTGAAAGAATGAAAGACACTAATTACATGACAATTCTTGCAGAGTATTTTATGCAATGAATAAGAAATGGTTGTGACACTGCAACAGGTATCTTGCTAACATATGATGGAATGACTAAAGCTCAGAAGCAGCTCTATACAGTATATGTTTTGCCATTTTATCCTACATCAATCTGCCTGGATGGACTGGTCCAAACTCTATGGGGGTGGAGAAATAGGGTAGCCATAGATGATTATGAAGTGATTACGACAAGTAAAGGTATACAGAAGTAAAACAATATCAAGGTTTATCAAGCATATTAACCCTTAAACTGGTAGTGATATATATGAAGTACAGTGGAACCTCTTCTTATGAGTTTAATCTGTTCCATGACCTTGCTCACATTGGGATTTGCTAGTTTGCAGAGTCAATTTTCATCATATAAGAGTCAATTTTCATCATTGAAATGGAATTAATCTGTTCCTGTGGAATTCCTGTGGAATTTCAACTTCATGGCTTATTTATCTATCATAATTTATCTAATATGACATAATAAACAATATTAATAACGTAGAAACATGATATATACACTAGAATGAATGAAATATTACGTATGTGAGTAGTGTTAGTGGAGGTGGCACAACGGCCTTTGTTGTTGTTGTTGGGATATATAGGGCCACCACAGCAGCCATTCCTACATACCTTCCCATGATTTTATTATAACAGAAAATGGAGTGTTTGTAAGGCAAACTTCATTAGATCATTACATACATAGTTTCATAAGAAAAAACAATAATAATAAAGAAATTATGTAGCAATACAGCATTTACCTTGGCGATGGAGAAGAGATGCTGGGCACATTGGCTGGCGCATGCCAAATTATACGTACATAGTACGTACATATTATAATTATTATTTTAGTAGTATTATGTATTATTATTATACATATTATATTATACATATTTTTTTTTTTTCAACAAGTCAGCCATTTCCCACCGAGGCAGGGTGACCCAAAAAAGAAAGAAAATCCCCAAAAAAGAAAATACTTTCATCATCATTCAACACTTTCACCACACTCACACATTATCACTGCTTTTGCAGAGGTGTTCAGAATACAACAGTTTAGAAGCATATACGTATAAAGATACACAACATATCCCTCCAAACTGCCAATATCCCAAACCCCTCCTTTAAAGTGCAGGCATTGTACTTCCCATTTCCAGGACTCAAGTCCGACTATATGAAAATAACCGGTTTCCCTGAATCCCTTCACTAAATATTACCCTGCTCACACGCCAACAGATCGTCAGGTCCCAAGTATCATTCGTCTCCATTCACTCCTATCTAACATGATCATGCACGCTTGCTGGAAGTCCAAGCCCCTCGCCCACAAAACCTCCTTTACCCCCTTTTTCCAACCCTTTCGAGGACGACCCTTACCCCTCCTTCCTTCCCCTATAGATTTATATGCTTTCCATGTCATTCTACTTTGATCCATTCTCTCTAAATGACCAAACCACCTCAATAACCCCTCTTCTGCCCTCTGACTAATAATTTTATTAACTCCACACCTTCTCCTAATTTCCACACTCCGAATTTTCTGCATAATATTTACACCACACATTGCCCTTAGACAGGACATCTCCACTGCCTCCAACCGTCTCCTTGCTGCTGCATTTACCACCCAAGCTTCACATCCATATAAGAGTGTTGGTACTACTATACTTTCATACATTCCCTTCTTTGCCTCCATAGATAACGTTTTTTGACTCCACATATACCTCAACGCACCACTCACCTTTTTTCCCTCATCAATTCTATGATTAACCTCATCCTTCATAAATCCATCCGCCGACACGTCAACTCCCAAGTATCTGAAAACATTCACTTCTTCCATACTCCTCCTCCCCAATTTGATGTTCAATTTTTCTTTATCTAAATCATTTGATACCCTCATCACCTTACTCTTTTCTATGTTCACTTTCAACTTTCTACCTTTACACACATTCTCAAACTCATCCAATAACCTTTGCAATTTTTCTTTAGAATCTCCCATAAGCACAGTATCATCAGCAAAAAGTAACTGTGTCAATTCCCATTCTGAATTTGATTCCCCATAATTTAATCCCACCCCTCTCCTGAACACCCTAGCATTTACTTCTTTTACAACCCCATCTATAAATATATTAAACAACCATGGTGACATTACACATCCCTGTCTAAGACCTACTTTTACTGGGAAGTAATCTCCCTCTCTTCTACACACCCTAACCTGAGCCTCACTATCCTCATAAAAGCTCTTTACAGCATTTAGTAACTTACCACCTATTCCATATACTTGCAACATCTGCCACATTGCTCCTCTATCCACTCTATCATATGTCTTTTCTAAATCCATAAATGCAATAAAAACTTCCCTACCTTTATCTAAATACTGTTCACATATATGCTTCAATGTAAACACTTGATCTACACATCCCCTACCCACTCTGAAACCTCCTTGCTCATCTGCAATCCTACATTCTGTCTTACCTCTAATTCTTTCAATTATAACCCTACCATACACTTTTCCTGGTATACTCAGTAAACTTATTCCTCTATAATTTTTACATTCTCTTTTGTCCCCTTTCCCTTTATATAAAGGGACTATACATGCTCTCCACCAATCCCTAGGTACCTTCCCCTCTTTCATACATTTATTAAACAAAAGTACCAACCACTCCAACACTATATCCCCCCCTGCTTTTAACATTTCTGTCATGATCCCATCAGTTCCAGCTGCTTTACCCCCTTTCATTCTACGTAATGCATATTATTTTATACATATTATTATTATTATGTATTGTTATTAATAATTAGTACGTACGCATTCTTATAATAATAACTCTTGCTTACCACTTGGAATCTTTATACACATAAAAAATAGAAGATTCACTGTTATGCAGCCTACTGCATTATTGTAATAATTGTATAAATAATGTCAACCCATTTGCGACTGCATATTAGACTGGCTGGTTAGACACACATTAGACAGTGACATCACTTGTTTACTCTCGAACGTCAGCAAAAATCAAACATTTCCGCTACGTTGAGCTAAATTTCAAGTTACTTTTTGTTGTGAAAGCAATCAAAATCATTTCTATTTCTGCAATATATTTTCCATCCTATCAAATAAGATCAATAAAATGAGAATACAGCCATAAAAAACACATGAAAATATACTGCTAAGGGGCGGCTAATGGCTGAGAAGTGAACTCTGTTATTTCTGGTCTGATTTCTTTCAATTTTGGTGTATGTTAAGAATCATCTTTCCACCATACATTGCCCAAGTTTCAATAAGATAGTCCAACAAACAGATGAGATCCAATTCCCTAGATCAAGAGCAAGAGCCCCTCACCAGTGTCAAGGAGCCTCCCTTGAGGCCCGCTTGCATCTGGAAATTTCACTTACAACTGGAAGCAAAAATTCAACTGAGCAACTGCTTGTATCTGGAAAAACTCGCACGTGGATGCACTCGTAAGTAGAGGTTACACTGTACGTATATGCAAAAACCACAGTGCTCTTATATTTCCAGTGATCTGCATTCTAGATCTTCAAACAAATGTCTAGGCTGTGAGTGACTTAGTACCTCACAGAAGAGAATTTAACTTGCACTGTGCAAGAGGGAGACACAGGTCCAGTACTGTATCTGGTATCATGGCAAAGAAACCTGATAATACAAGTTAAAGTTAAAACAATAAATTCTCAGGTACTGTATAGTTACATCATTAACAGTTAAGATAATTTAGGAGGATTCCACAGAAATAAGAAACTTGAAGTGGTGAAAATATAAGCAATCTAATGTACAATATAACTGTCTTTCTTATCTCACACACCAGGAATTTTTCAACAGAAAAAGGTATTTACTGTGCATCATTAACATGATAATGACCACATCAAGGCTGACGAGGGAAGCAGTGACGAATATTGTATAGCTAAAGGATAAAAAAAAGATTCTAGTGATAGTGATGTAAGTGACCTTTTTTTTTTTGTCTCAGGCCTAGCAAATGCTTCCCTGGATCTAAAGAAGAAACATGCTCAAAGAAAGATTTTATAAGTGCTCTTTTATGGAAAAATAAAACCAAGACAGTGCAAAGACACACTGTACTTGTGTAAGATGTGTGATGTGGCACTATTCATCTATCCTTGTTTCATGGATTACCACAACCTGAAACACATCATAAATGTTAGACAACTCTTGTAAATGGAGTAATCATAAATGTTGTGAAGTTAAAAAATATAATGTTTAAATATCACAGACTAGGACTAAATAAACCAGGTAGTGCACTGTGGCTTTGCTGCCATTAGAGACAAACAATCAAACTGCCCAACTTCAGCATGCCATTAAAAAGGTAAGAGTTCAATATTTACCAGATGTTTTTTATGTAGTTATATTCAGTGTCCGATACTCTACAGGTCTATATGATTTTTTTTTATAACTACCCAGAGTTTAAGAGCTAAAAACAAAAATAATAATAGTAGTAGCAGTTAGTAATAATAATATTTGAAGTATTAGTAGCAGTAGTAGTAATAATAATAAATCATATCAGTAGCTGCAAGAAGAGGGAGGGAGGGAGGGGGGAAGAGAAGAGGAGAAAGAAGAGGAGGAAGAGTATGAAGAGAAAGAGTAGGAGGAGGAGGAAGAAGAGAAAGAGGAAAAGGAGGAGGAGGAGGAGGAAGGACGAGGAGGCAATAATCCAAAGAATAGGATGTGGAGAAAATGAAGGTTATTTTCAAAAATATCAAAGAAAACGAATGTATGAACCAGGTTTGGTTACAACTACAAATAGTTACAAAGAAGGTTCAAGTACTTTGGAGAGTTGATAAATTAGACACATGTGCAACTCTTGGGTATCTTTATTGAGGAATAGTTTCCTCAATAAAGATACCCAAGAGTTGCACATGTGTCTAATTTATCAACATGTCGGTTCTCTGAACCATTCATCTACAAACCTGTCAGACACTGCAACTTCTTGGGATCTTAATACTTGGGAATTCTTCGCTTGCCTAATTCTTGGGCACGACCTACTTCCACATTGAACAAATGTGACACTACCTATGACTGCTGCACCTCTCCTACCAACGGTTTATAAGCTCCTTCTCCGCACGTATGCCGTATTCTATTCAAGATTGATGGACTGACTACATCGACTCAAGGTTGAGGGACTGATTACCTCATTCTCCTCCTGTTCTTCAAGACTCTCCTTTGTATGGACTGATGAAGCCACTGTGTGGCGAAACATTTCCTCAATAAAGATACCCAAGAGTTGCACATGTGTCTAATTTATCAACATGTCGGTTCTCTGAACCATTCATCTACAAACTTTGGAGAGTGCTGATCATGCAAAGCATTTTGGGAAAGAATAAGGAAGATGGGAGGAAGAATAGCAAGAATAATTAGTAGCAGCAGGAAGGGTAAGAAAAATGAGAGAATTAATAAAAAGGTAGTTGAAAAAGAAGAGAATAAAGATGGAAAGAAGAATGAGGAGGATGAGAAAAAGCTGGACAGATTGTGGAATTTCAAAGTAATTAAGAATGTGTCACCACAAGATCACACAAATGCATTACTGAAATAAGAAAATTAGTCTGCTACACAAGCACTGCAAAACAGCCTTTAACCCTTTGATGGTCGCAACCCCCAATCCTAGAGTACCTCTCAGTGTTGCAAAATATTTGAAAAAAAAAAAAAAAAAATTATTTTTTCTCGTGAAATGATAGAGAATCTTTTCCCGATGCTAATGACACCAAAAGTACAAAATTTGATTGAAAATTTATGGAATTACGCTCTCGCCAAGTTATTAATCTCGGCGATATTTACACATCGGCGATTTTGCCCACTTTGGGCCCTATTTTCAGCCAATTCCATTGTTCCAGTCGACAAAACTCGTAGCTATTTCTTTAAATCTCCATTTGTTCTATCGATTGAGTAAAAGAAACCGTCCATTTACCGATTTCAACTACCCAATAAAGTGGATAGAAACTGGCAATTTGGTCAATTTCACACAAATTAAAAAATATGTCAATTTCAATATCTGGTCCATAATGAACAATGTAGACATTCCTGGCACTAAAATAACATTTTCTCTGTTCATCAGTCATGTCGCCAGGCCCCTCTTATATTACTCTTGCTTTCTATTTTGAATTTTTATTCACACAAAAAGTAGATTTACTGTTATGCAGACTACTGCATTATTGTAATAATTGTATAAATACAGTGGACCCCCGGTTCGCGAAGTCATCGGTAACCGATAAATCCGGTATCTGAAGCATTATATCGCAAAAAATTTGCCTCGGTTCCCGTTACAAAACCCGGTACGCGATACGATTCGTATGAGACGTGTCCATGTGTGGCCTGAACTGCCCCATGTGTGCCAGTGTTTACAAGCCAGCCAGTGTGCACGCATCTAAGGATACGTTCAGTACATTCCACATTATCCATATTATCACTGTTTTTGGTGCTTGTTTCTGCAAAATAAGTCACCATGGGCCCCAAGAAAGCTTCTAGTGCCAACCCATCGAGACCAAGGGTGCTAATGACTATTGAAATGAAGAAAGAGATAATTGCAAAGTATGAAAGTGGAGTGCGTGTGTCGGACCTGGCCAAGTTGTATAGTAAATCCCAATCAACCATCTCTACTATAGTGAGCAGGAAAATGGCAATCAAGGAAGCTGTTCTTGCAAAAGGTGCAACTGTGATTACAAAACAGCGATCGCAAGTGTTATAAAATTTTGAGAGACTGTTATTATTATTATTCTTATAATAAAAAAGAAGCGCTAAGCCACAAGGGCTATACAGCGCTGCAGGGTAGGGAAGGAAGCAAGGGTATTGGGCGGCAGAAGGGGGAGGGATGATCAGTAGGTTACAGGAAACAGCAGGGCAGGGGATAGTGCGGGGGTAGAGGGTAGCTAGAGATTGAGGTAGAAAGGGCTGAAGGCATCAGAGTTTGTGAAGTAAGTCAGTTGTTGTCAAAAAGTCAATGAGAGTGTCCAGATGAAATGTGGGTCCATCAGCGAGAAGGGAAGGTAAAGAGAGAGCAGTGGAGTGAAGACGACGATGGAGGTAAATTCTGCGTGCTCGTTGATAAAGTGGGCAGTCCAACAGAAAGTGGCTGACTGATAATGGAGCCTGACAATTCTCACAGAGAGGAGCAGGGCGCCTCTCCATGAGTAAGACGAGTATGGCCAATGCGAAGACGGGAGAGAGCAGTCTCCCAACCGCGATACTGGTGACAAGAAGACGGCCAGTAACCTATACTCGGTTTAATAGACTGAAGTTTGTTACCGAGCATAGTAGACCAACGGTGTTGCCAACGGGTGTGAAGGTGGGTAGCTATTGCAGCAAAATAGTCCGTAAATGGAATACCTCTATATGAAACTAGTAGGTCATGTACTGCTGACCGCGCAGCAGTGTCTGCCTGTTCATTGCCCTGTACGTCAACATGACCAGGGACCCAACAAAAAACAATATCTTTATGCTTGGTAAAGATGTGGCATAGCCAAAGTTGGATACGGAGGACTAAGGGGTGAGGTGTATCAAATTTCTGTATAGCCTGTAAAGCACTAAGGGAGTCTGAGACAACCACAAATGATGACACAGGCATAGATGCAATACGGATAAGTGCTGCAAGAATGGCATACAATTCAGCAGAATACTAGCCGAAGATAGTAAATGCCCTCGTACGATGCTGTCCGGAAACACTGCTGCGAATCCTACGCTGTCAGAAGACTTACAGCCATCTGTGTACACTGCAATGGCATGAGAATGAGAGTGGAAGTGGTCAAGAAAAAGAGAGCGGGAAGCGATCGTAGGCAGTTGGACTTTCGAGCAAGGGAGAGAGAAAAAACAGACTCGAACAGCTGGAACTTCCCAGGGGGGTAGGGAAAAGTGAGATGCTACATGAACATAGAAAGGTGGTAATTGAAGAGAAGACAAGAGCAAATGTAGGTGAAGACAGAAGGGACAGAGTAAACAGGGGCGGCGAACAAATAAAGAATGTCTACTAATATCAGTGACCATTCTATAAATGGAAGGATTGCGGAGATCACGAGAGCGTACATATTAGCGAAGGCAATGGGCATCATGGTGATCGGATAAGGATGGAACGTTCGCTTCTGCATAGAGGCTCTCAACAAGGGAAGAGCGAAAAGCACCAAGGCATAAACGTAATCCTTGGTGATGAATGGGGTTAAGGCTAGAGAGAGTAGCAGGAGAGGCCGCTGAATAGATCTGGTCACCATAATCAAGTTTCGATAAAATGAGGGTGGAATGTAGGCGAAGGAGAGTTCGACGATCAGCTCCCCATGAAAGATGAGCAAGGGTTTTAAGAAGGTTCAGCCGGCTGTGACAAGTTGCCTTCTGAGAGGTAACGCGAGGTTTCCAGGACAACCTACAGTCAAAGAGGAGGCCCAGAAACCTGACTGTATCACGTTCAGGGATACGGGAGCCATAGGATGATCGGAGATGACAGAGCATCTAGTGAAAGTAATTTGGCGAGTTTTGGTGCTGGAAGATTTAAACCCATGTGTGGTGGCTCAATTGGAAACACAGTCGACTTCATGCTGGAGAGAAACTGTAATGAGGTGACAGTCAGCACCTGCACAGGCAACAGCGAAGTCATCAACATAGAGTGATGACCAAATATTTGATGTAAGACTAGAGGCCAAATCATTTATAGCAAACTAGAAAAAGTGTTGTGCTCAGAACACATCCCTGGGGGACACCTTCAGCTTGGATAAAGTCTGGGGAGAGCACATTATTAACCCGAACACGGAAATGCCTGTCAGTTAAAAAGTTCTTCAGGAAGGATGGTAGATTGCCTCGGAGGCCTAAGGAGTGGGCTTGGGCCAAAATATTATACCTCCAAGTTGTGTCAAATGCCTTCTCAAGGTCAAAAAATATGGCAATAACTGAGTGGTTATTCACAAAGGCATTACGAACATACGTATCCAAGCGTAGTAAGGGGTCTATGGTAGAACGTCCCTTACGAAAGCCATATTGATGAGTGGAGAGACTGTTGTGTGTCTCTAAATACCACACTAAACGTCTATTTACCAGGCGTTCCATCACTTTGCAAACTGCACTGATAAGAGCAATGGGACGATAGTGGGAGGCTTCATGTCCCATAGTGCCTGGTTTGTGGAAAGGGAGAACAATGGCAGATTTCCACAGCTGTGGAAGAATGCCTTGTGACCAAATAAGATTGAAAAGGCATAATAGGACTGCAAGGGCTGACTGATGTAAATGTTGATGCATACAAATATGAATGTCGTCGGGCCCAGCTGCCGATGATCGGCAAGCTGAGAGTGTTGCCTCCAGTTCTTGAAGTGTAAAAGGCACATTATACTGTTCTTCTCTGAGAGAAGAAAATTCCAAGGGTGCTAACTCTCTGGCAGACTTTGAGGAAAGAAACGAGGGGCATAAATGGAGCCCCTGAGAAATATGGACCAGATGATTGCCAATTTCATTGGCAACATCTAGTGGGTTTGCTACATCAACACCGGCAACCCGCAGAATAGGAGCCGGGACAGGAGAATATTTACAACTCAGTTTTCGTACTTTTCTCAAGACTGCACTCATAGAGGAAGCAGAGGTGATGGTGGAGACATAATCTCGCCAGCAAGTGCATTTAGCGTCATGGATGACATGGCGAGCGATCACACGCTTCTGCTTAAAATAAAAAATTCTCTCCGTGGTTCTACCGTACCGGTATCTGCCCCATGCAGCGCATTTCAAACGTACTGCACGAGCACAAGCAGGAGACCACCAAGGCACGCATTTCTGAGAATGCCTGCCCGAAGTTTGGGGTATAGAATGAGAAGCTGCGGTTAAAACGGAGGACGAGAAGAGGTGTAAAAGCTCATCAATGGAGGACGAAGAAGGAACCTCACTAAAAACAGTTAGTTGTGAGTAAAGGTTCCAATTTGCCTGGTCAAATTGCCAGCGTGGGATACGAAGAGGTGGTGAATATGAAGGGGAAGTAAGAATGATTGGGAAATGATTGCTGTCATGTAAATCCGGGAGAATAGACCAGGTGAAGTCTAATGCGGCAGAGGAAGAGCAGACTGAGAGATCGATGCAAGAGGGAGTGTGAGTCCGAGGATCAATATGGGTGAGAGTACCTGTATTTAAAACATGGAGGGGGTGGGTGGCAAGAAAAGCCTCTAACTGAATGCCACGAGAATCACAGTGAGACCCCCCAGAGGAAATGATGGGCATTAAAATCGCCAAGTAACAGAATTGGTGGCGGTAATGACGAAACAAGAAAGGCAATATCCGGAATAGATAATGCCCGAGAAGGAGAGAGATATAAAGAACAGAGCGTATACCACCTATGCAAGTGGATACAGGCTGCTGTGTAATGCAGCGAAGTACGAACAAATAGCTGATGGTACGGAATATCAGTGTGTAGAAGAAGGGCACTTTCATTAAAGGTCCCATCAGGAAAAGGATCTGAAGAATACAATAAATTATAGCCTGAGATGGGAGAGATAACAGCAGAGTGTAATTTTGGTTCCTGTAAGCAAACACCAACAGGAGAAAATTGGAAGAGTAACATCTGAAGCTCACCCCAATTACCCCTGAGGCCACATATATTCCACTGTAAATAGGCCATGATTGGCAATGATGAAGATACTTGAAATCCGCAGGTATAGAAAAGTCCACATGCGGAGGCAGCGGAAAATGTTCAAGCAGCGAAGGAACGGTGCACTGTGAAGAAAGGAGTTGCGCAGATGGAGGAGAGGAGAGAGAAGGAACAGAGGGTGGATCAGTGTCCATTGATGGTTTGGTCTCTGCAATATATTCAGAGATTGCTTCAAGTGTTTCGGAATTCAGAGACGTCGTATGGGAGACAATATTGGAGATGGTAGGGGGAGGATGAGTAAAGATTGAAAATGTAATGGACTGTACCAAGGTAGGGGGGGGCGAAAGGGTGGAGGGAAGGGGACAGAAGAGGCAGAAACCTGGGAGGTGGCAGAAGAGGAAGAAACTTGGGAGGGAGCAGGGGAGGTAGGTATAGTACGAGGAGGAGGGTGAACCTCTACACTTGTAACAAAGCCAGTGAGAGGGGAAGAACCCGGTACAGAGACAGGGAAGGTAAAATGAGGAGGTGGAAGAAGGGAAGGAGGGGTTAAAGGACCTTTTTTTGACTTCTGAGAAGTAGAGGGACGATTGGGAGGTGTCGTACGAGATCTCATCGATACTGAGGCTTGTGAGGGAGAACACGAAGAAGCGAGAACAGACTGAGGCGCTGAAGTAGGGACGTCTGAGCCTAGGACAGCAAAAGAATTAGATACAGGAGTGACTATGGGAGAGGTAACCACAGAGGAGGCTGCAGAAGATGGGACCCCAGAAGTGGGGGGACGTTTTGAAACATGGGAATAAGAAACACAAGGTAGTCTCCCTTGGAGGCGGAGATGAGAAACTGCCATGGCATAAGGGAGACCTTTTGCCTCTTTGAGGTAACGGATTTCCCACTCATTTAAGTAGACTTGGCAACGGCGAGAGTACGAAGGGTGAGCCTCATGACAATTAAGGAAAGAGGGAGGTCGATTGCAAGACGTATTTGAATGGTCATTGGCACCACAGACTGGGCATTCGGCTAAAGATCTGCAATATTTCGCTGGATGGCCAAATCGCCATCAATTTCTACACTGTTGTGGTGTAGGGATCACCTTTTGAACCCATGTCCTGCTACATAAACTGAGGATGGGAGTTCACGGCTGTCAAAAGTTAAATGAGCCACATTGCTAGGGTATCGTCTCCGCCCACGGGCAGGAAGAACATAAGTGTCTACCTTGAAGATTGGGAGATCTTAGAGTTCCAGCTGTTCAAGAATGTCATTGCCACATGTCTGGAAATTTTGTTGAACTATGGTATGGGGCAGAATGACGGTACCACTACAAGAATGGAGGGAAAGATGTTTTTCAATAGTGACAGGAACAGTATCTATATGGAAAAGAAGAGAAAGATCATGAGCTTGGGTAGCATTCTGTACAGTGATGATGCATGTACTGCTCTTAAGAGCATGAAAAGAAATATCTTTACCAACATGGCGTAGGAGTGCCTTGCTAATACTGTGGTCAGAAAGATAGGCGGTAGAGGAAGTCGGTCGTAAAATGAAGAATTTAGTCCATTGTGCATTCTGAAACTGAGCGTGGAAAGGGAGTGCAGGACATGTCGATCTTTTCTGAGAAGAACGAGAAGGTGGAGAAGTATCATCAGCAGGTAATTGTTGTTGGCATTTAGGCGTGGGACCAGAGTTGGTCCGACGTGGAATGGGCTGGCGATTCGAAAATTGCCGCACCACAGAGGGAGAGGCCGGAAGCATAGTCAAAGGAGAGCGGAGGTCAGACAAATCGAAAGAGTCAGTCGAGATCTCAGTACCTGAAGCGGGTGAGGAAACAGCACCGGCAAGAGGTACAGAGGCATGAGGAGTGTCCGAAGAGTGGTCCAAAGACGAGGCGGGGTCAGAACGGGGTGCGGTATCAAGAAGGGGCCCGGAGGTAGCAGGTTCATGGATTGGGTTCTCCATGGTTAGGTTACTTTTTTCTTTTTGTTTTTAAGAAAAAAAAAGAAAGAAAAGAAAATAAAAACAAAAAAAAAAAAATAAAAAAAGAGGGGACCGTGGAGGGATAGTTCCTAGGAGGAATGAAAGGGCCAGAAATCTGCCTCCGCGCCCAAGAGGACCTCAGCACTGCAAGTAGCGTAGAAGCAGCATGGAACCCGTGCCATACCCTACCCATCATGCCGAGCTACCTCGGTGGACAAAAGAGAGGGCGGCCAGATATTCGCCATAAAGCATACCTCCTTCGGCCACCACCCCCGGAATCCGAAAGGTGGCTTCCTGAGATTCACCCGTCGCTCGAGAGACACCCAAAGCCACCCTCCGGGATACCGGAGAGGGATCGGGACATCCCCAGGCAATCCAGATTCCACGGCAAACTAGGCCACCCCCAAGAACCTCAACGGAATGGGATGGACCCCGGTACCCTTTCCCCTACCTAGGAGCTAGAGTGCCTGTGGGAAAAAATCCCAAAGGCCAAAAAGGAAGGGCAAAAGGGAGGGGTGGGGAGGAGGAGGAGGAGGAAAGGAAAAAGGGGAGGATGGGGAGGATGGGATAGAGAAGGGGGGATTGGGGGGTAATTAGGTTCGGTCTGAGGAAGGAGACTGACAGGTCTAATTCCTCAGACCAAGAGCCTCTTCACCACAACAAGGAGCCCCCCTTGAAGAGGTGAGAGACTGTTATTGGTGTGGATAAATAAAAAACAGATAGCTGGAGATAGCATTTCTCAAGCGATCATTTGTGAAAAGGCTAGGCAGTTGTATGAGGATTTAATTAGAAAAATGCCTGCAACTAGTGGTGATGTGAGTGAATTTAAGGCCAGCAAAGGTTGGTTTGAAAGATTTAAGAATCGTAGTGGCATACATAGTGTGATTAGGCATGGTGAGGCTGCCAGTTCAGACCAAAAAGCAGCTGAAAAATATGTGCACGAATTCAATGAGTACATAGAGGCTGAAGGATTGAAACCTGAACAAGTGTTTAATTGTGACGAAACAGGCCTGTTTTGGAAGAAATTGCCAAGCAGGACTTACATTACTCAGGAGGAAAAGGCACTCCCAGGACATAAGCCTATGAAAGACAGGCTTACTCTGTTGATGTGTGCCAATGCTAGTGGTGATTGCGAAGTGAAGCCTTTATTGGTGTATCACTCTGAAACTCCCAGAGGGTTCAGGCAAAAGGATATCCTCAAGGCTAATTTGTGTACGCTGTGGAGGGCAAACAGTAAGGCATGGGTCACTAGAGACTTTTTCTATGACTGGTTACACCAAGCATTTGCCCCCAATGTGAAAAATTACCTAATTGAAAAGAAATTAGACCTCAAGTGCCTCCTGGTGTTAGACAATGCCCCTGGTCATCCTACAGACTTGGCAGAGCGAGTTTGTGGGGACATGAGCTTCATTAAGGTCAAGTTTTTGCCTCTTAATACCACTCCTTTCCTGCAGCCCATGGACCAGCAGGTCATTTCCAACTTCAAGAAACTGTACACAAAAGCTATGTTTGAAAGGTGCTTTGAAGTGACCACAGATACTCTATTGACTCTAAAGGAGTTTTGGAAGGATCACTTTAATATCCTCAATTGTGTAAACCTTATAGGTAAGGCTTGGGAGGGAGTGACTAAGAGGACCTTGAACTCTGCTTGGAAGAAACTGTGGCCAGAATGTGTAGACAAAAGAGATTTTGAAGGGTTTGAGGCTAACCCTGGGAATCCTATGCCAGTTGAGGAATCCATTGTGGCATTGGGAAAGTCCTTGGGGTTGGAGGTTAGTGGGGAGGATTAGGGAAGTTTTTATTGCATTTATGGATTTAGAAAAGGCATATGATAGAGTGGATAGGGGAGCAAGTACCTGGCTTACAAAAAGGTAGAACAATGGCAGATTTTCACAACTGGGGAACAACTCCTTGTGACCAGATAAGATTAAATAAACTTAAGAAGACAGCAAGGGCTGATGGATGTAAACGTTGGAGCATACGAATACGAATACTGTCAGCCTCAGTTGCTGATGATTGGCAAGCGGAAAATGTTGACTAGTTCCAGAAGGCACATTATAAGACTCTTCTCTGCTAGAAGAAAAGTCTAAAGGCTCTAACTCTCTGACAGATTTGGAGGAAAGAAACGAGGGGCATAGATGGAGCCCCCGAGAGATACAGACAAAATGATTATGGATTTCAGTGGCAACTTAAAGAGGGTTTGCTATAGTGGCGCCAGCAACACAAAGAACGGGAGCTGAGTTTGGAGAGTATTTGCCACTCAGTTTCCGTACTTTTTTCCAGACTCCACTCATAGAGGAAACCAAAGTGTTGGTAGAAAAATATCCCACCAACAAGTGCGTTTAGCTTCACAGATGACATGGTGGGCGACCACTCTCATCCACTTAAAATCAAGGAGTTGCTCTGTGGTCCTATTGTAACGATATCTGCTCTATGTAGCATGTTTCAAATGTACTGCATGAGCACAAGCAAGAGACCACCAAGGCATGCATTTCTGAGAAAGCCTGCCTGAGGTTTGGGGTATAGAATGTGAAGCTGTGGTTAAAACTGAGGTCGAAAATAGGTGTAACAGTTCATCAATAGAGGATGAAGAAGGGTCCTTACTAAAACCAGTTTGATGTGAGTACAGATCCCAACTCACGTGAGCACAGATCAAACTGCCAAAGTGGGCTTCGAGGAGGTGGAGAATATGAATGGGAAGTAAGGAGGATGGGAAAATGATCAGCGTCATGTAAATCTTGGAGTACAGACCAGGTAAAGTCTAGTGCAGTTGATGAAGAGCAAACTGAGAGATCGATGCAAAAGAGAGAGAGACAGAGTGTGAGGGTCAAAATGGGTGGGAGCACCCATATTTAAAACATGGAGGGGGAGAGAACTGAGGAGAGCCTCTAACTGAATGCCATGAGAGTCACAGTGAGACCCCTCCCCAGAGGAAATGGTGAGCATTAAAATTGCCTAATAACAGAAGTGGTGGTGGTAATGAAGAAACCAGAAACTCAACATCTGTGATAGATAATGCCCAAGAAGGAGAGAGATACAAAGAACAGACCATATACCACTTATTCAAGTAGATGTGTGCTGCAGTGTAATTCAGCAAAATATGAACAAAGATCTGATGGTATGGTATACTGGAGCATATGAGGAATGCACTTTCATTAAAGGTTCCATCCGGAAAAGGATCCAATTAATATAATAAAACATAGCCCAAGATGGGATGGATAACAGTGGAGTGTAATTTGGGTTCTTGTAAACAAACACAGACGGGAAAACTGGGAGAGCAATACCTGAAGCTCACCCCGATTACCTCTGAGGCCTCAGATATTCCACTGTAAATAAGCCATGATTTGCGAAGAGAAGGATACAGGAAATATGAAGCAATAGGTATCTATAGACTAGACAAGTTAGGAAAGTCCACATGTGGAGGCAGTGGAAAAAGAGTAAGCAGCGAAGGATTGGAAAGCTGCGAAGAAAAGAATTGTATAGATGGAGTATAAGAGTAAAGAGTAGCAACAGGAGGTGGATCAGGGTCCATCAATGGTTTAGTCTCCTCAATATATTCAGAGATCACTTCAAGTGTTTTGGAAGTCAGGGAAGTTGTATGTGGGACAACATCGGATATAGAAGGGGGAGGGCGAGTAAAGATCTGGGCGACAATGGAAGTTACCAAAGAAGGGGGACATGAGAGGTTAGAGTTAGCTTTGGAGGGGACAGGAGAGGAAGAAACCTGGGAAGGGACAGGGGAGGAAGAAACTTGGGAAGGGACAGGAGAGGAAGAGATTGTACAAGGAAGGGAATAAACCTCTACACTCTTAACAGAGCTAGTATGAGGTAAAGAACTACTAGGTACTGAGACTGGAAAGGAAAAAAATGTTCAGGAAGGATTAGTGAAGGAGAGGTTAGAAGGGATTTATACTTTGGGGATGTTATGGACTTTGGAGAAGTAGAGAAGCAAAGGGGAGGTGTTGTTATGAGGGGTCTTGTAGACATAGAAATTTGCAAATGAGAAGGTGAAGATTTGAGAACAGTACGAGGTGACGAAGAGGGACCTCGAAGTTCAGGACTGCAAAAGAGTTAGATACAGAGGTAACTGTACAAGGTGTGACCACAGGGGAGACTGCAGGAGTTGGGACCCCAGAGGTTGGAAGCCTCTTAGTAACTCTAGCATAAGAAATATGGGGAAGTCTCCCTTAACCCTTTGACTGTTTCAGGGCCCTCTCTGAAACTGTCATTCTATGTCGCCAAATATTCGAAAAAAAAAAAAATTATTTTTTCTTATGAAAATGTTAGGAATATTTTTACTAGTGTTTTAAGCCTAAAAAAAATTTTTTGCCATCAGTACTTACCGAGATATAGAGCCGCAAAGTTTGCAGAAATTGACGTGCGTACGGCAACAGCGGCGACTGCCGCCCACCCGGTATTCTTTTATTTACTCTAATTCAAAGGTTTCTTGCATTTTTCAATATTTTTCTTTTCCAGGTAACTTATGTGGCCTGTGAGACCAATGTAAGGTGCATTGTTCAAATATACACTCATTATTTACAACACAATAACAGAACAAACTTTATCACTATTAGTTTGTGTATACACTTTGTTTACACAAACAAACAATACAAAACAATGTTTATTACTAGTGTTCCATAATATATATACATATGTACAGTCACTAACCACGTTCCTAGAACTGCTGCAGCTTGTGGAACTCTTTGAAACATGGGTATATGCAGAGGGGCACTTCACACTCCTCACACATAAAACGAGTGTCTCTGCGTGTTTGTAGGCGTTTTGTGGTATGCATACATACATAACACCTCTTCTGAGCATTTTTCTTGGCAGTAGTAGGAGGCAGTTGTATGGGGTAGTGATCACCAGGCCTCATACGAGATGACGTCTGTGGGCGCTGGTCTATTGCAGGAGTTGCTCCTTTGTACTTTGCAATTATTTGTCTGATTACTGACAGGCAAAATTCACCATATTTTGGTGTTTTGTTGGTCTTCAACTTGTATATGTTATAAGCATTTAGCATAGAGATATCAACAAGATGGAAAAAAAGTTTGATATACCACTTATAACTCTTGCGTACACAGTCTGCAAACCCAATCTGCATGTCACATTTGTCCACTAAGCGCATATTGAGGTTGTAGTCCATGACAGCTGCAGGCTTTAGAATGGGTTCATTGGTCTCTCTGTTGTCCCTGCCACTGGGTACCATTTCGTTTGTGTGAACTGATGTCAACAATGTGACATCACGTTTGTCATGCCACCGAAATGCCATGATGTCATTGGCAGCAAAGGCTTGCACCTCACCTCTGCGAGTGCCAGCGTCGAACCTTGGCATATGTTTGCAATTACCACGCACTGTGCCACACACGTCTGTCAAGTTCACTCGCAAGAAATCACTGAGTAAGGGGCTTGTGTACCAGTTATCAGTAAATAACATATGCCCCTTACCAAGATATGGTTCCATCATTGTTCGAACCACATCACCAGAGATACCCAATAACTTCATGGTATCTCTCAAAGTATTACTGCCAGTGTACACAATAATATCTAAAACAAGACCACTTCTGCAATCACACAGTACAAATAGTTTTATACCAAAGCGTTTCCTCTTGCTTGGTATATATTGCTTGAATGAGAGTCTTCCTTTGAATAAAATCAAGGACTCATCAATAACAAGCTTCCTGAAGGGATAAAAATACATGCAGCACTTTTGTTTCAGGTACATAAACACATTTCTTATCTTATATAACCTGTCGCTTCTGTCAGGCCTGGTTTTGTCTGAAAAGTGTAACATACGCAACAGTATCAGGAAACGATTGACACCTATAATGTCACTAAAACCTGGAGTTGAAATCAGGCGATCTGTTGTCCAGTATGTGGTGACAGTGTGCTTATACACATGTGGCATAAGCATTATTGTGGCAAAAAACAGGTACATCTCTTCCACAGTTGTCTCCTTCCACTTGTGTAGCCGTGATTTTGGTGAGAGAATTGTATTTGCCATGGTGTAATCACAGTATGTATTTGTTTCCCTGACAATGATGTCCATCAGGGGTTCATCGAAAAATAACTCAAAGCAGTCCAGTTCACTGGCATTGTTCCCAAGTGGACAAGATGGCTTTATTCCACTTTGTGTTTCATCAAAGTCATGGGGACTGGGAACAAACTCGTCACCGTCCTGCCAATCCCAGATGCGGTCTGCTGGTGGGGTCTGGATATTTTACCGTGGTTGTGGCTGTGCAGGTTGTGGTGGTGCAGGTTGTGGCAGTGTGGGGTAGGGTGAGGCTGGTTGTTCTGCTGAGTCAGCCGCGTGGCTAATAGCGTGGCCCGGTGATGGTGCCACATGGGCCGTGCCACCCTCACTATCACCACCACTGCCTCCTCCCTCACTGTCACCATTCATACCCATCGTTACAATATCATCATCTTCACTATCAGGTCGTGGTGTTGGGCCACGGGATGTGCTCCCAGAGTTTCTCCTTCCCCTTGGAACAACATATGAAACACTACCAGACCACATGCTACGTCGTACATACTGGCGCTTCACTGGGGAATATTCACTCTCACTGTCACTAGAACTGCTTTCAATGACCTTGAAATCACTATCACTATCACTATCACTGCTATCATCAGGGTGTTGTACACGACCAAATAGTTTCCTCTTTCGTCCTGGTACAGGTGAACGTGAACAAGCCGGCACAGCACCAGAGGTCGAAGGTTGTGGGTCATCTGGGTTTTTGTCACTATTTACGTTATCCTGGGCACTTTTTTCAGTAACACTCACTTGAAAACCCTTGAATTCACTGTCACTGACACTTTCATCGCTGTTAGAGCTATCACTTGGGAACAAAAGACCTCCAATCCGCCGAGGAGCGAGGAACTTCTTACCGAGAGGCATGGTGAAAATGGACTGACAACATGGCGTTCCCACAATGCACCGCTAGGTCCCAGATTTTTTTCACAGGGTGCACACCGACCACTGAGACCCATTCTCTCCCGTGTAGGCCTACCAGGCCTTTGGCGCTCGATTTGAAGCCGCTAGAATTTGTGCGTATAAATACGTCAGAAACATTGGCTCGTAAGACGTATTTATACGTCGGAAACAGTCAAAGGGTTAAAGGCATAGATGAGAGACCACCAAGGCATAGGTAAAGCCTTCTGTCTCTTTGAGACAGCAGATTTCTCATTCATTTAAATAAACTTTGGCAGCAACGAGAATAGGATGGGTGAGCTTCATTACAATTGAGGCAAGAGGGAGGTAGACTACAAGATGTATTGGTATGGTTGGCGGCACCACAGACTGGGCATTCTGCCATGGACCTGCAATATTTCGCTGAATGGCCAAAACACCAGCAATTCTACACTGCTGTAGTGTAGGGATCACCTTTCGGACTTGTAACCAGTGTCTTGCAATATAAACCGAGGAAGAAAGCTCATGGCAGTCAAAAGTTAAACAAGCTACATTACAGGGGAAGCGTCTCCACCCACAGGCAGGTAGTACATGTGTGTCCACTTTAGGAATTAGGAGGTCTTGGAGCTAAAGTTGCTCCAGAATGTCACCACATGTTTGGAAATCATGCTGAACAATGGTATGAGATAAAACAACAATACCACTACAAGAATTGAAAGAATGGTGTTTTTGAATTGTTACAAGAACAGCATCTATGGTGGTAAGGACAGAAAGATCGTAAGCTTGGCTAGCATTCTGTACTGTGACAGTGCGTGCACCGCTCTTGAAAGCGTGAAACAAAATATTTCAACCAACATGACGTAGAAGTGCCTTGCTGATACTCTGATCAAAAAGATAGTCTGAGGAAGATGTCAGCCGCAGAGTGAAAAACTTAGTCCACTATGTACTATGATGCATATTTTGTAAAGGGAGCAGTTGTTGCATTGGTCTTTTCTGAGCAGAGAGAAAGGCATTCAAGGAAGTGTCATCAGAGAAAGGTCATGGTCACTTGGATGCAGGACTGGAGGCAGTCTGTTTTGAGGCAGGTAGGTGATCTGAAAACCACTGCACCATATGGGGAGAAGCTGGAAGCATAGTCAAAGATGTGCGGGGGTCAGATGTGTCAAAAGAGTCAAGCCGAGCCTTGGTATCAGGAGCGTGCGACAAAATGCCACCCGCAGAAGATACAGGGGCATTAGAAAGGTCCGAAGGATGGTCTGGTAACAAGGCAGGTTCGTAAGAATGTGCTGCTACAGAAAAGGGCCCAAAAGGAGCAGTTTCATGGATTTGGGGCTCCATGGTTAGGTCTCTCTTTTATTTTTGTTTTTAGAAAAAAAAATGGAAAGAAAAACAAAAAAAAAGGGGGGAACATGGAAGGGTAGCTCCTAGGAGTAATGAAAAGGCCAGAAATCACCCATGCGCTTGCTTATTTCAAATCTTACATTACTAATAGGTATCAGTACGTCACCATTAAAGACACAGCATCAGCAACATGGCCACTTGATACTGGAGTTCCGCAGGGAAGTGTCCTTGGTCCCCTGCTCTTCCTCATATACATCAATGACCTTCCAAACGTATCCCAACACCTGAAACCCATTCTCTTTGCTGATGACACGACTTATGTCATCTCTCACCCTAATCTTGCCACCCTCAACACCATTGTGAATGAGGAGCTGATTAAAATATTGACTTGGATGACAGCCAATAAACTTATGCTTAACACTAACAAAACCTACTATATTATGTTTGGTAGCAGAGCAGGAGATGCACAAATTAACATTAAGATTGACAACACTCTAATTACCAAAAATAATGGGGGCAAATTCCTAGGCTTATACCTTGACAACAACCTGAATTTCAGCACCCATATCCAGCATATAACCAAAAAAGTATCCAAAACGGTTGGGATCCTCTCCAAGATACGATACTACGTGCCGCAAAATGCCCTTCTCACACTATACCACTCACTTATTTATCCATACCTCACCTATGCTATTTGTGCTTGGGGATCAACTGCAGCAACACACCTAAAGCCAATAATAACCCAACAAAAAGCTGCAGTAAGAATAATCACTAAATCCCATCCCTGGCAACACACCCCCCCACTCTTCATAGACCTAAACTTACTCCCAGTTCAGTACATCCACACTTACTACTGTGCAATCTACATCTACAGGGCCTTAAACTCTAATATCAACCTTGACCTAAAACACTTTCTTGATAGTTGTGACAGAACCCACAGGCATAACACCAGACACAAACATCTCTACGACATTCCCCGTGTCCGACTAAACCTTTACTAAAATTCAACGTATGTCAAAGGCCCTAAAATCTGGAACACCCTACCTGAGAACTCTAGAACTGCAGACACATTCATCACCTTCAAAACTACCATTAGAAAACATCTTATCTCCCTGATACACCCCGTCAACTAACTACACGAATACCACCTGGTGGTTCACACTTACACTCACTCACTCACTCATTTGACCATAAACAGAAATATTAACCTCAATCTTAAAATAATGAATCCTGTGATACTCCAATACTGAAACTATGTACTGTGCCAAAACAAAAGCATTCACATTGCTAAACTCACAAACTAGTATTTAGTCACTTAGCCATAATACCAACTTACCTCATAATTTGTAATATTTTACAATTAAGAATAAAACTAAGTCTGCCCGAAATGCCTAGCCATGCTAAGCGTTCTAGTGGTACACTCTGTAATCACAATTTTACTACATGTAAACCACACAATAACCAAATTTCTGTAAACTCAGCATTGTAATCCTTATAGAGAATAAACTTTGAATTGAATTGAATTGAAGAGGACCTCAGAGCAGCCAATAGTGCAGATGTGGCATGGAACCTGTGCTGTACCCTACCTTTCATGCCAGTAAACCAGCAATCCAGGATAGCAACCTCACATCTACCAAGCCACCTTGGCGGACAAGAGAAAAGGTGGTCGGATACACACCACAAAGCATACCTCCTTCGGCCGCCACCTCCTGGAATTCGACAGGTAGCCTCCAGAGATACACCTTTCATCTGAAAGACACCCGAAGCCTCCCCCCTGGTAGACCAGAGAGGGATTGGAAACTCCAGACGATCCAAATTCCAAGGCAAATTACGCTACCATCAAGGTACACTACCATCAAGGACCTCAATGGAATGGGATGGACCATGGTACCCTTCCTCCAGCCTAGGAACTAGAATGCCTGAGAGAACCCCAAAGGCTGAAAACAGGCAAGGGAAAGAGGAGGGATGGGAAGAAAAGGAGGAATGGGAGAGGAGGGATGGAGAGGATTGGACAGGGAAGGGGAGGATTAAGGGGTAATTAGGTTTGGTTGGAGGAAGATGACTGAAGGGTCCAATTCCTCATACCAATAGTCTCTTCACTGCAGCAAGGAGCATCCCTTGAAGAGGATGCATATATGTAAAATTTCTGCATATAATACATGTTTATGCATGCATATGCATGTATGTTTTCCATGGGGAAGTGGAACAGAATTCTTCCTCCGTAACCCATGCACGTCGTAAGAGATGACTAAAATGCCGGGAGCAAGGGGCTAGTAACCCCTTCTCCTGTATACATTACTAAAGTTAAAAAGAGAATTTTTTGTTTTTCTTTTTGGGCCACCCTGCCTTGGTGGGATATGGCCAGTTTGTTGAAAGAAGAAGAATGCACATGTGTGTCCATGACAACCACCACCAACACAACACCCTCCATTACCACCACCGTATAGAAGTGTTGCAAATTTGAAGCTGACTGGATAAGGCATTCTCAAGTTATAAGCAAAATAAAATAAAGTAAGAGGAAGAAAAAAATAATTCAGGCACTTTATTGAAGATAACATTTGGGGATACCTAATAAACTATATCTCAGAAGTACCAGTACCAGTTACCAGTAGTATGACTCACTACCAACCGTCTGTGTGAATGACTTGTTATTCACTGTTACAGCTGACCCTAGCACGTTCTGAACGCCGCTCACCCTCTAGGAATCATCTCATGAGCCAGTTAAAGGATAGACAGGAGAGAGACAGGTCAGGCTTGGTGCCTCCCATATAGTCCATCAAATATACACACTTACCGCCTACGTGAGTATTATTACCCAATCCACGTTTCGGAACCCACACGACATACTATCATGCTAAACAGGAGGGATGGGACAATATCAAAAATTTTACATATACCAATATTCAGCTTAAACTGATTTTAATACAATGACAAAACCATCAAAATTAGCCATGATACTAGTACCATTACCAATAAAATAAAATTTAGCTGATACCCACTGATGCCATACACAAATTCATCAAAATGAGCCAATACCCATCAATACTTTAGCACACCCCTAATAGAGTAACAAATTTAGAATAAATTTTCATTTTTACTAATCTGTGGAATTTTATTATGACTCACTGCAAAAATGCAACAGAATAATTAAATAATGCAGAATCTTGACAGAATTTGCAGTAGAAATGTTCAAAGTTACTGCTATATTGCTGAGTGGCTATCTGCCTTCTAAGTCCTCACACCACAGATTCTGTATTTACCCATCTCATCTCTCTGTTAACCATGTCACTAATGAGAAACCTTGTGATGCCAGAGGCCTAGGAAAAATATTCATCATTATCTGATGATTCTGAAGAAATTGAGCATCAACTGTGAAGATTAATGCTCAATCCAGTTCACAGTTTATGGGAAGTTGAAGCTATACAAACATGAAAAGCTTTGTGTGTTTAATCTACACTAAATTTTCCACATAGCTCATCATTACAACATAAATTTTTTTTTTCTCACGAACCATGTGTGTGGCTGTTGGTGTATCCAGTACACATCAATTCATTTTCTTCTTCATCATCAGCCCAACGCTGACGAGCACCTAATAAATCATCTGTGTCTTCATCTACACAGCGTTGAGGGTAGGTAACTCCATCACCCAAACTGTAAAAACACATTAAATAATGATATTCAGTAATTAACTGGATTTTCTCTGAAATCACAAAATAAAAATTACATCAGTAAACCTGAAAAATAGGTGAACCATTCACATAATAGATCCAAAAGGTGTAATGCTGACAATGCAGAAAACACATTTTGCAGTACAGGGTTTAATTACTGTATTTCGCAGCTTATAAGATGCTCTGATGCATTAGTTACATCCCAATTTAGAAGGTAATAATCAGAAAAAAGTTAAGAGTGCCTAATACCAAGTAATATTCACTCCACTGAAACCTATGGTAATTTTACATGCAGAAATAAGGTTACGTTTGATTTATGGGTAGGTCAAAACATACAATAGGCCTGGTGCTCACCTGAACACCCCCAATGATCTCTCAATTTGAACTGGTGCAACAGTCACCGGTGGCTGAGTTGCTGCTGTGTGCACAACTCTATATAGTGAGGGGTCCCAGAGCGCATACTGATGCGTCTTTGTCAGTAACTATTGGTATAAGCAAAAATGGCTGCTTCAGCTGTTGTACCATAACATATGGTAAATATGATTATGATGCCTAGTAATAAAGTGAAAATACCCAGCATGTGCCAACAATAGCGTAGTATACGGTAGCATTATTTTAAAGTGCCTACCATCAATGACGCTGCTTTGTGACTTCGGTAGTTTAAGAAATAACAAAGGAAGGTGTTACTTTTAAGGAGGAATTTTGTTTTCTGTCAATATTCCAGTACAGTATCCATATTTCATAATTAGCTTGTCTCAAAATGTTATAAATTTACTGTAATTTTGAAACTGTGAAGGCTTACTCAGCCCTGTAACAACTTCAGTCAGTATTACTCAGGCTGGCTCCTCCTCAGGAAAATTAATGAATAGAAAAAGAAATAATAATTCACAAAGATAAACACTATTTATTAAATCAAACATAAAACAACAAAACACGAAAGGTATATCCTATTTGAAAGAAAAATGAAAAATGAAATGAATAAAATAACATTTGAACTCAACACTAATATCTACAATGGTGTCTGGTGTTGGTGACACTGTTGTTGAAACCGTAGCCGTTGCTGATGATATGGGGGAGGGGGGGGGCGCAGGTGTTGGTGACCATCCACTGGCTAGTTCTTCACAGTATACCAGTGAGTATTCTATCCCGAAGACAGGAAAGCAGGTTCTTTACCGCTGCAATGCTGTGGAGTTACGTCCTGCAATTTCATACAGGTGCACAGGTAGTTCAATACAAAATGGAGAAGTCTCTGGACATTAGTCCTTCTCCTGTTCTACTCGTTGATTGCCAGGTGACCCTCTCTGACATCCAAGCTGGAAAGATAGACAGGTTACCCACTGCTTAAATAATCACTCTTCATGGTAGTGTACAATATTCAAAAGACGTGGTGATTATTACAACAGTCAACCTAGAGCAAGACTGAAAGGACTAAGTTTATTATTGGTCAAAAGTGAAGCTTTCAACCAATAAATCCACTAGAATACAAGGCAGGCATGTACTTACAGTAGAGTTGGGAGCTGTGAGTCTAGTGATTTACTGTTTAACCAGAGCCCCACACGTCACCTTTCGGGGGGGGGGGAAGAGGAAGGGGAAGGGGAAGGGATAGCGGGAGCTAGACTGACCCTACCTTAACAAGCAGCCGGCAGTCAAACTATCAATTTCAGGGAGGGGGAGAAAAGGCGGGAAAAACGGGAGCTTGACTTACCCTACCTTAACTAGTAGCCGGCAGACAAACTATCAATTTCAGGGAGGGGGAGAAAAGGCGGGAAAAACGGGAGATTGACTTACCCTACCTTAACTAGTAGCCGGCAGTGAAACTACTGTTACTATATATATTCCCTCTACACCTATCTATTGAACTTTTCCCTCACACTCCCCCATACCAAGACTTATAGTCAAGGAGTATAAGAAGAATAGGCGAGGAAAAAGTTCTAACATGTTGAAGTCGCGTAAGGCAACAAATCTTCTACTGACTGTCACGACTTAACCAGTCAGAGAAATAATTGGATGAACCATTGATATACACAATATGGAACTTAAAAGCCTGGAGTGCCAATGTCCACCTCAAGAGGCGACTGTTGGTTCCCTTAAAAGTTTCTAGGTATATCAAAGGTTTGTGGTCCGTTTCTAAAATGAATTCTTTTCCCAACAAATAAAATTTAAGTTTGGAGATACCCCACACAAGGGCTAAACATTCCTTTTCTATTGTGGAGTATCTTGTTTCTGCGGGAAGGAGTTTCCGGCTTAGGAAGCATACAGGGAAGGGAGTACCATCATGGTATTGTAGTAACACCGCACCTAAGCCAGTATTGGAGGCATCAGTTCTCAAACAAAATGTTTTATTAATATCTGGAATCTTAAGTACAGGGTCTTTCGAAAAGATACTTTTAATCTCATTAAACTTTTCCCGAGCTACGTCGGAAAGTTCAAGAGGTTCCTTCACAGACTTTTTAAGGAAGTCCGATAAGATGCCTGTAAGATCAGCAAGATTCGGGATAAACCGTGCATAAAAATTTACAAAACCAAGAAAACTACGCATGAGTTTCTTGGTTTTGGGGAATTTAAATTCTAATAAAGCTTTGATCTTACTGGGGAGAGGCTGCAGAGAGTTATTAGAAAGTATCAGTCCAAGATATCTAATCTTGTTATACCCAAGGAAGCATTTCTTCGGCTTGGCAGTGAGGCCATGTGAGCGTAACCTACGCAAAACTGATGTTAATGTTTGGATATGTTCGCCCCACGTAGATGTCATTACGTAAATGTTATCAAAATAAACTGAAACATTTGGCATATTACCCAAGACCTTTCTCATCAGTCTCACGTAGGTAGCACAGGCAGTTACCAAACCGAAGGGCATAGTTCTATACTGCATCAGTCCTTGGTGTGTAGGAAAAGCGGTGTACTGCTTAGAAGAAGGATCTAACATTACTTGATGATATGCCTGCGCAATATCAATCTCTGAAAAGAAGGAAGCGTCATAAAATTTGTGTAGATAGCTATCTATTAAGGGCATAGGCTCAGCATCCCACCGAGTTATAGCATTAAGGCCTCTGAAGTCAATAGCAAGTCTATATGAATTATCCTCCTTCTTAACCATGACTACTGGTGAACAATATGAAGATACTGAAGGTTCAATGATCTTTAGTTTTAATAATTTGTCTACCTCTCGGTCAAATGCATCCCTAAGGTGAACTGGAACTGGGTATAATTTCCGTTTGATAGGATTGTCCGTCACTAATTCAATCTTATGGACTACCGTGGAGGTAACACCTGGAATATCTGTAAAGACGTCTGAAAAGTTACTCACACAACACATTGAAGTAGTTCATGTCTCTTATGGTCATCCAAAGATTCATTAATATTAATGGTGGTTGCGTCCGAGTGGTCAAGAGTCACCAAGTCATGTAGTTCTTCATCATAGTCTAAGTTAGAGGTGTCAATTACGCACACTTTACATTCTTCAGTTGTCTTATCAAGTTCGTGTGGAAAAACTAAGTCAAAGTTGTTAAGGCAGTTAACTGAATTTCTTCGGTAATATTTCTTAAGGATGTTGATATGATAAAGCTTAGGTTTCCCCTTGACTTCTATGAGGTAGTCAACTTTCCCACAAATTTTTAATACTTTATATGGACCTTTCCATGCTACTAATAATTTATTTGACTTGATAGGCAAAAGTACAAGAACTTCATCCCCTACGTTAAAACTTCTCCTCTGACTTTTGGAGTCAAAATAGGTTTTGTACTGGTCCATTGACAAGCTTAGGTTTTTCGAAACTATGTCAGAGGTCTCCTCAAGTTTGGATCTAAGGTCAAGGAGAAACTGGTAAGAAGACTGAACCTCAGCATTTACCTCCTCATTAGTCCATAAGTCATGAAGGATGGACAGTGGACCTCTGGCCTGTCTACCATAGAGAAGTTCAAAAGGTGAAAACCCCAAAGAGTCACTGGGAACTTCCCTCATGGCAAACAAAGCACAGGGTAGGTAACGATGCCACTCCTTAGGTTTAAGGAAGCAAAGTTTCCTTAAAATGGACTTGAGAATCGAATGCTGGCGCTCAATCCTCCCATTACAGCTGGGATGATAGGGTGTGGTGAAGAGAGGCTTCACTCCCAGAAGTTGGTATAGATGTTGCATTAAGTCAGATGTGAATTGTGTCCCACGGTCAGGCAAAATTTCTCTAGGGATGCCCACTCTGGAGAAGATGGACAAAAGGGCTTCAGCCACCTCTGTAGTAGTTATGGTCTTTAAGGGTATGGCTTCAGGGAAACTCGAAGCATAATCAACCAATGTTAATATATATCTATGTCCCCCAGATGAAAGTGGAGATAAAGGACCAACGATGTCAATAGCTACTCTTTCAAATGGTACCGTAAAGATAGGCATTTTGACCATAGGTACTCGCCTTGTACCTCGGGAGGATGACAGTTGGCAAACTTTACACGATCTACAATAAGTAGTGACATCTGAGGACATTTTAGGCCAAAAATAGGTTTCCCTAATTTTATTTAAGGTTTTACGATGCGAGAAATGTCCGGCCACTGGCAGGTCATGAGCCATTTTAAGAACAGTCTCTCTGCAATGACTTGGAACAACTAAGATGGAATAGTCTGTCTCATCTGAATTTAATTTGAATACTGACTTGTACAAGATACCTTTTATGTATTCAAATTTATATGAAAAGTTTTTCCTTTGGATAACTTGATTTTGTTTAGCGGCATTATGGCAATTCTGAAGAGAAGGGCAATTACGTTGTAACTTGACAAAGGAGTCCTTCGATATATCTAAAGGCTTAAAGTCAGGGAAAATCAAAGGATGGACAGTATGAGAAGCCTGGGCTTTGGTCTGAGCCCTAGTCAAGACATTTATGGTATCGGAGGTGATATCTTCACTTTCATCTAACAAGGGAACTTGTGATCCTACTTCCTTGCTTTCTAGAGTAGCATCACTGGTTTTTAATCCCACATGAATCTCACGAGACATTGTCTCATCTGAACTTTCGAGCGGCTTCTCTGACTCTACAGGAAGAGGATCTGAAACACTTATGTCCATCTTTGGTGCTGACAGGTCAAGCTCAGAAGGAAGAATGGCACCTTTTACATTACCTATTAGTACGGAGCATGAAGTGATGGGAGCTAGTACGGCTTCAGACCAACCTGTGAACCATTTAGACCTAATGTAACAACGGATGGTAGGAAAAGTGTCTGTACGGCCCAAGTAGTCTGAAAGTATAGCAGAGGAATGAGTTTCTTTAAGATTAGGGAACAGCTTATCAGAAATGACTATACATGTGCATCCAGTGTCTCGTAAAATGGTAGATACATTAAGTCCATTAACTGTTCCTGAACAGAAGGGTGCTTGGTCATTACAGTCTTTAAAACATCTTCCAACTTTTTGGACCTTCTTAGAAGGACAATCTGGACATTTATGTCCCTTAACACCACACAAATGACAAACAGGAATAAAAGAGGTCACTTTACTTTCCACTAGAGGCTTTGATTTCTTAAGGTCTGATGAACCCTTGCCCTTAGGGTTCGATCCCTTTAGGTCTTTATAGGAATTGTGAGCCTCAGCATACAGGTCAGCAGCCTCAGCAACTTCCTCAGCTTTAATCAGGTTACGTTCTCTAATGAATGTTCGTATCTGGTGAGGAAGAGCTGTCAGGAACTGGTCAGCAACCATGAAGTCTCGAAGAGATTCATAACTATGATCAATTCCTGAACTCTCTATCCAAAAGTCGAACAAACGAAAGAGTGTTACATGTAACTGTTGAAAGTTCTGGCCAGCCTGTAAGGTGGTATACTTGAAATCTTTCCTGTAAGAATTAGTGGTTTTTTGATATGCTTTAAGGATTGCCTTCTTTAGTAGGTTATAATTACATATGATATCCTGTGACAAAGTTGCATAGATATTCAAGGCTGTACCAGAAAATAACATTCCTAACCTGGTAGCCCAGGTGTCAGCAGGCCATTCACAGAGGGTAGCGGTATTTTCAAACCTGATAATGTATGAAGTTATGTCTTCCCCCTCTGTGAAGGGAGGTAAATTAGGTGTTGGAATATGTGCACTGACTGCACGTTGTTCCATTACTCCTTCCTCTAATTGTTGTTGTGTAAAAGTTAACTTTTTATTCTCTAATTCAAGGCGAGATTTTTCAACTTCTCTATCCCTTGCTCTTTCCTCAAGTTCTCTTAATTTAACCTGTTCTTCACGTACTCTAGCTCTTTCCTCACGATCAAGTCTATCACGCTCTTTTTGGTCTTCTCGCTCTCTTTCTAACTGTCTTTCTCGGATTTCTCTCTCAATTCTCTCTTTCTCCTTTTTCTCTTCTCTTTCGATTCTCTCTCTCTCCTTTTCTTCTTCTCTTTCCCTTTCTAACTGTCTTTCTTCTCTCTCAATTCTCTCTCTTTCAAGTCTTTCCTGGATCTTAGCACTAATGAAAGATTCTAAATTTTTCCCTGTTATTCCTAACTTACTTCCAGCATTCATCCAAAACTGGTATTCATCCATACTTGCAAGAATAACTTAAACTATCAGGGGAAATGAAACGGGTATTAAAGAAAACGGAGGGTTCAATTCCTGCTCCGCTCAAACTGTAAATAAACCAGAGGGCTCGATCCCTGCTTCAATTAAACAATATGTATTAACGAAAACGAAGGGTTCTATGCCGGCTCTGAGCAAACAGTAAGTAGAATGGGGTCCCTTGACCATCCAATCTTCTCACCAACAAATCAAGAGTGTCCTATGACAGTTCCCTTGATACAATAAAGAGCTCAATGAAACAAGTTGTCACTGGAAAATCTCGGGTCCCTAGAGTCTAATCCTCCAAAGTGTTTCAAGCTCCAAAAAGGTGGCAGAATTAAATATTATATCCTGCCTGACTTGACTTACAATAAATTGAGACTATAACAATCACCAAATCTTTCAAATACCTGTACTGTAGTCCTACCATAGAGAATGATTACTCATGGCTGGTGGTAACTGTCTGTGGTATGCGGCGTTGAAGTTCCAATGGTAGATTCGAGATGGAGTTGAATCTTGATTCAGTAGCGTTAATCCTGGCAAGGTCGCCACTTGTGAAGGCTTACTCAGCCCTGTAACAACTTCAGTCAGTATTACTCAGGCTGGCTCCTCCTCAGGAAAATTAATGAATAGAAAAAGAAATAATAATTCACAAAGATAAACACTATTTATTAAATCAAACATAAAACAACAAAACATGAAAGGTATATCCTATTTGAAAGAAAAATGAAAAATGAAATGAATAAAATAACATTTGAACTCAACACTAATATCTACAATGGTGTCTGGTGTTGGTGACACTGTTGTTGAAACCGTAGCCGTTGCTGATGATAAGGGGGGCGGGGTCGCAGGTGTTGGTGACCATCCACTGGCTAGTTCTTCACAGTATACCAGTGAGTATTCTATCCTGAAGACAGGAAAGCAGGTTCTTTACCGCTGCAATGCTGTGGAGTTACGTTCTGCAATTTCATACAGGTGCACAGGTAGTTCAATACAAAATGGAGAAGTCTCTGGACATTAGTCCTTCTCCTGTTCTACTCGTTGATTGCCAGGTGACCCTCTCTGACATCCAAGCTGGAAAGATAGACAGGTTACCCACTGCTTAAATAATCACTCTTCATGGTAGTGTACAATATTCAAAAGACGTGGTGATTATTACAACAGTCAACCTAGAGCAAGACTGAAAGGACTAAGTTTATTATTGGTCAAAAGTGAAGCTTTCAACCAATAAATCCACTAGAATACAAGGCAGGCATGTACTTACAGTAGAGTTGGGAGCTGTGAGTCTAGTGATTTACTGTTTAACCAGAGCCCCACACGTCACCTTTCGGGGGGGGGGGAGAGGAAGGGGAAGGGATAGCGGGAGCTAGACTGACCCTACCTTAACAAGCAGCCGGCAGTCAAACTATCAATTTCAGGGAGGGGGAGAAAAGGCGGGAAAAACGGGAGCTTGACTTACCCTACCTTAACTAGTAGCCGGTAGACAAACTATCAATTTCAGGGAGGGGGAGAAAAGGCGGGAAAAACGGGAGATTGACTTACCCTACCTTAACTAGTAGCCGGCAGTGAAACTACTGTTACTATATATATTCCCTCTACACCTATCTATTGAACTTTTCCCTCACAGAAACACTGGACTTGCTTTTGTTTCAATGACTCGGCATCGGATGTAACTGGCAGAGCTACAGCCCAACCCACACCCCAAACTCATAGCTCCTGTCACTGACCTTCAGTTTATAGAATGCAGAGTGGTTTCTGGAAACATTTTATGGAAAAAAAAAGTGCATCTAATAAGCTGTGAAGTACAGTAGACTAACATTTCATACTACACTAAGTGAAATGACCCAGTAAAAGCTAGTTATGCAAATGTCTGTCCTTTCATTCATACGATGAATATACAGTGGTACCTCGGGATACGAACAGCTCGAACAATTACGTAAGTGCTTTTGTAAGTGTATTTTTGGGGGGTCTGAAATGGATTAATCTAATTTACATTATTCCTTATGGGAACAAATTCATTCAGTACCGACACTCAAACAACCTTCTGGAACACATTAAGTTCATATCCCGAGATACCACTGTATATATAAAAAAAATTACACCTACTGTCTGCCTCCAAGACAATGTACCTCCAAATAATTAAACATTCATCAGCATTCACTGAACAGTTGTCTTGCCAGAAGTGTGATGGCATCGCAATTCAAAACGACCCTCTCATCTTAACTGCAACCACCCTACCCACCCCTCCCACCTCCATGACTTTAAGCCAGCTAGCTGGTTTCTTTGAATCCCTTTATAAATGGTACCTTGTTCACATTCCCACAGTATGGTGAACCCTAAAAACAACTTGCCTCGGCTCACCCTGACCCACAAAAAAAAGCACAAAAGAAACAAATCCAGAAATACACAGACAAATACACACAAACACAGACAAATGCAGTCAAACACACAGACAAAGACAAACTCACAAACATAACGAAACACACACAACAAAAAAAGCTGTGACTTGACCCCTGCAACCAAGAATAGGCAAGTACACATACCAAATATACATACTCCCCCCCCCCAAAAAAATACAAATACATACACAATAAGTAGCTGAGCACTTTAAAAAGAGTGGATTCATAAATAATCACCAGCATGTTTTTGAGATAGAAAAACAAGGTAACGAAAGGCAGAAAGAAGGTGAAAGGAGACAGGAGGAGAGGGAGGAGAGGGGGGAGAGAGGGGAAGAGGGAGAGAGAGGGGGAAGAGAGAGAAAGAGAAAGTGAGAGAGAGAAAAGAGAGAAGAAAAACAAGTGAGAAGAGAACGAAGTTGGGGAGGGAAACAATATGAGAGAGAGAGAGAGAGAGAGAGAGAGAGAGAGAGAGAGAGAGGGAGAGAGAGAGAGAGAGAGAGAGAGAGGGAGGGAGAGAGAGGGAGAGAGAGAGGGAGAGAGAGAGGGAGAGAGAGAGAGAGAGAGAGAGGGAGAGAGAGAGAGAGAGAGAGAGAGCGAGAGAGAGAGAGAGAGAGAGAGAGAGAGAGAGAGAGAGAGAGAGAGAGCAAATGAGCTGATGTAGGTAACAGCTCTTAGCTTGCCAATAAAGTTATGAATCCTTAACCTGTAAATAGCTGTCAATAAAGCTAGGGATCCTTAACCTTGTCAAACCCTGTGTAAAAAAAAAAAAAAGAGAGGGAGAGAGAGAGAGGGAGAAAGAGAGAAATGAGTGGAGTGCATATTTCTGGACTGCAAAAAATGCGTTCAATACAGTACCCCACAAGAGACTGGAACAAAAACTAGAGTAGCAGACAGGAAGGAAGGCATGAATTACAGGGTAAAGCACTATAGTGAATCATGGAATACTTAACAGGAAGGAAGCAGCGAGTTACTGTCAGGGAGGAGGTGTCGGAATGGACAAATGTGATGAGTATTGTTTTTCTCACTATATGAACAACCTGACAGGAAATCAAGTCAAAAGTGTCCCTTAAGAGTGGCCAGGAAGTGGAAGAACCTACAAAGCAAAGTGGTAGAGGAAGAATTCATGCATAGCTTTAAGAATAGGCATGACAGGGCTCATGCAGCAAAGTGTGTAAACTCAGAAGAGGCCAGCAGTGAGGCAGGACCAGGAGCTGAAACTCAACCCCTGCAACCACAATTAAGTGAATGTAAAAACATACCTATGTATATACAAACATGTGTTCATAAGCACACACGCACGCACGCACACACACACACACACACACACACACACACACGTACGTCACCGGAGGCACACATCAACCAAATAACTGCTGCAGCATACGGGCGCCTGGCAAACCTGAGAATAGCATTCCGATACCTTAATAAAGAATCGTTCAACACTGCACTTTGTATGTTAGGCCCATACTGGAGTATGCAGCACCAGTCTGGAACCCACACCTGGTCAAGCACATCAAGAAGTTAGAGAAAGTACAAAGGTTTGCAACAAGGCTAGTCCCAGAGCTCAGGGGAATGTCATACGAGGAATGGTTGAGGGAAATCGGACTGACGACACTGGAGGACAGAAGGGTCAGGGGAGACATGATAACGACATACAAGATACTGCGGGGAATAGACAAGGTGGACAGAGATAGGATGTTCCAGAGAGGGGACACAGAAACAAGGGGTCACAACTGGAAGCTGAAGACTCAGACGAGTCACAGGGACGTTAGGAAGTATTTCTTCAGTCATAGAGTCGTCAGGAAGTGGAATAGCCTTGCAAGTGAAGTAGTGGAGGCAGGAACCATACATAGTTTTAAGAAGAGGTATGACAAAGCTCAGGAAGCAGAGAGGGAGAGGACCTAGTAGCGATCTGTGAAGAGGCGGGGCCAGGAGCTGAGTCTCGACCCCTGCAACCACAATTAGGTGAGTACAATTAGGTGAGTACACACACACACACACACAAGGTAAAAGAGTGGAATGGGTAGACTGCATTTTCTTGGACTGTGGAAGGCTTTTAACCCTTTGACTGTTTCGATCATATATATACGTCTTACGCACCACTGTTTCTGACGTATTTATACGCGTAAATTCTAGTGGCTTCAAATCAAACGGGAGAAAGCTGGTAGGCCCACATGTGAGAGAATGGGTCTGTGTGGCCAGTGTGCACCACATAAAAAAAATCCTGCAGCAGCAGTGCGTAATGAGAAAAAAAAAACTGACCGTTTTTTTTTTGGATTAAAATGCTGACTTTGAGGTGTATTTTTGGATAGTATTTATCGTTGTATTCTCGTTTTCATGGTCTCAGGTGATAAAATGGAAAACATATTACAGACGTAGAGATGATTTTGAGTACTTTCACGATGAAAACAACCTTGAAATTGAGCTCTAAGTAGCAGAAATGTTCGATTTTTACCAATGTTCAAGAGTAAGCAAGTCACACCACATGTCCAATACACGTCAAAAGGGGAGTCTAATATTCTTTCACTAGTGCACTGATATTATTTATACCATTTTTACAATAATGCAGTAGTCTGCATAACAGTAAATTTTGTATTTTTTTGTATGAATAAAAAATCAAAATAGAAAGCAATAGTAATATAAGAGGGGCCTAGAGATGTGACTAATGAACAGAGGATATGTTATTTTAGTGCCAAAAATGTCTACATTGTTTATTCTGGGCCCTATTTTGAAATTGGCATTTTTTTAATTTGCATGAAATTGGCCAAATTGCCAATTTCTGACCACTTTATTGGGTAATTCAGATCGGTAAATGAGCAGTTTCTTGTACTAAACTGATAGACAAAATGGAGTTCTAAAGAAATAGCTATGAGTTTGGTCAACTGGAACAAAGGAATTGGCCAAAAACAGGGCTCAAAGTCGGCAAAATCGCCAATGCGTATATGTCGCTGAGACCGCTAACTTCGCGGGAGCATAATTCCGTGAGTTTTCAACCAAATTTTGTACTTTTGGTGTCATTACCATTGGGAAAAGATTCTCTATCATTTCATAAATAAAAATAATTTTTTTTTCTAAAAATTTAGCGACATAGAATGACGGTTTCAGAAAGGGGGCCTGCGACAGTCAAAGGGTTAACATACTATTGCACAAGATCTTGAGTGAGACAAAACCTAAAGGAACAAGCAGGAATAGCAGGGAAGGCACTATAATGGATCAAGGAGCACCTAACAGAAAGGACACGAGTGATTGTCTAAGAAGTGATTTGAGAATGAGTATATGTGATAAGTGGGATTCCACAAGGATAATACTAGAACCACTGAATTTCTTGCCTATGTGAATGACACGGCAGAAGGGATAGTCAGAGATATCCCTGCTCACACATGCGAAACTAATGAGTAAAATACAACCAGATGAAGACCTGGAATGGTTACGAATATGGTAAGGATGCAGTCTGGTCTGACGTGTGACTACTGTAATTTAACCCCAGCTTGGGGAAGGGCAAAGAAGACGTAGACAGAGTACAAGCTCAGGGGACTAAGGTTACAAACCTCAATCAAGGAGGATGACCTTGGGGTGAACATTGTTGTACCAAGCATACTGCCAGAGGTGCACATCAACTGAATAACTGCTACAAAATGCAAACCTAAGACTAGTTTTCAGAAATCTAAGTAATGTGTCATTCATGCCACTGTTTATGGTGTACATCAGGCCCATATGGTATATGCAGCCCACACCTTGTAATGTCAAGAAATTTGAGAAAGTGCAGAGGTTTGCAACAAGCCTATTCCTGAATCAAAGGGGTATGTCCTTGTCCTATAAGGAGAGGCTGCAGGAACTCAACCTGATGACACTAGAGGAAAGGAAGACTATGGATGATATAATAACAATGTATGAAATACTGAGAGGAACTGATAGGGGTGGACAGGGACATATTGTTTGAAAAACAAGAAACAGGAATACAAGGGCACAGATGAAAATTGATAACACAGACAAGCCACAGGGATGTTAAAAAATATTTCTTCAGTCTTAGAGTAGTAAAGTAGTGGAACAACCTGGCAAATGAAGTGGTAAAGGCAGGATCCATACAAAGCTTTAAGAAGAGGAATGAACTTAGTAGCAATCAGCAAAGAGGCAGACAGGGTCAGGATCTGAGACTCAACAACTGCAACCACATATGTACTCCAACAGACACAACCTGATGGATGCTCAAGCCCCTACCATTTAAAAACCTTCACACTCTTCCTCCATTATTACTACTGTATATTATAATAATTCTAAGGAAGCACTTAACCCTTAAATTGTCCAAACATAGATCTACGTTTATGCGCGTAGCGCTCCAACCTTGATTTTCTCCATTTTAAAGCATGTAAAAAAAAATAGATCTATGTTCAGAGTGCTACGTGAGCGAACGTAAATCAACGTTTGGAGAGTTTAGGGGTTAATCCATAGTGGTCATTCAGAACCTATGGAATGACAGGTAGGTCCAATTCGACAGCCCTTTGCTAGCATCTAGGAGCCTCATTTGAGGCTTCCCCCCTCCCTCCCTCTCTATTTCATCACAGATTTAGCTCTATCTCTTCTTTCCACCCCTGATCTATACACCCTCTTGATCATCTTATTCTGCTCCACCCTTCCCAACTGCCCAAACCATCTGAACAACCCCTCCTCCTCCCTCTGAATTGCTGCACTGTATATCTTTTGTGCAGCATTTAAAAAGTGAAATACTTTTCTCGCATACTGAGGCTCACTGCAACAGTAGTTCACATGACGTGCACATTTCTTCATTTTACATAAAATATCTCAATCTAAAACTTCTAGGTGAATATGAATAAGAAGTATGTCTCATGTTCAGCAGACAGAGGATCAAACCTCCACCACTTCTTGAGATGAATGACCCACATGGGTTTAGCACTTAACATGATTTAATTAAAATATCTCAGTCTAAAACTACAGTATAGTGTACATCCATCAATGATAAATTGGTAATTGAACCATTATTCCCATTCCCCAATATTATCTCCAAGAATTACTGTACAAGAATTTACATGGAATAAAAAAGTTTGAGCTTTAGAATATGGTCAGCAAAAATTTACAGCTAATCTTTACTGTTAACTGTTATGGAAATTCACAAATAAAAAAAAACTGATCAAATACAGTACTTTTAACGTATGGCTTTAGTACAGATGACTACATAAAATAGCTGGCTTTAAGGGATTTAAAAGAGGAAGGTGAAAGCATAAGCTACAACATATAACATAAGTGTAACAAGTGTTTTTCATTTCAGTAGTAATGAACACATCAACTCTTGTACAATAAATAATGAATACTGTAATGTTTATGAAACAATAGTATATATCAGAGGGATTTTTCTGTGACAAATTTATACACAAATCTGAAGGTGGGTTCTGAATTTTGTACCACTGTATACTGTAATAAGAGAAGTTTACTTGACATACTTCTAGTATCAACATTTATATTTTATTTTTGTCTATTTCCACAACCTCTGTTTATACTTTATTAATAAATGTAAAAACTGATAAACTGTTGGAGTTTTTGAAATGTAAACAATCAAATGTTACTGAGCATACACTTTTTTTTTTTTTTAACAAGTTGGCCATCTCCCACCAAGGCAGGGTGACCCAAAAAGAAAGAAAATCCCCAAAAAGAAAATACTTTCATCATCATTTAACACTTTCACCTCACTCACACATAATCACTGTTTTTGCAGAGGTGCTCAGAACACAACAGTTCAGAAGCATACATGTATAAAGATACACAACATTTCCCTCCAAACTGCTAATATCCCGAACCCCTCCTTTAGAGTGCAGGCATTGTACTTCCCATTTCCAGGACTCAAGTGCAGCTATACAAAAATAACCGGTTTCCCTGAATCCCTTCACTAAAACCGGTAATTTTTGTATAGCTGGACTTGAGTCCTGGAAATGGGAAGTACAATGCCTGCACTCTAAAGGAGGGGTTCGGGATATTAGCAGTTTGGAGGGATATGTTGTGTATCTTTATACATATATGCTTCTAAACTGTTGTGTTCTGAGCACCTCTGCAAAAACAGTGATTATGTGTTAGTGAGGTGAAAGTGTTGAATGATGAAAGTATTTTCTTTTTGGGGATACACATACTGTAAATATTACTGTACACAAAAGATGTTCTTTATCACTTTTATATACAGTACTGAACTGTGCAATTACACACATCAATAACATTTTTTGGTGCATGCAAGTTACCTCCAAATTAACAATGCAAAATTGAAGATAAACTCTAGATGACATTCCAGTCCCTCCAGGACCATCATCAATAGTTCAAGACTAACCAAAATGCCATCTCATGTTCATCACCAATTTGTGAGTTAGTTGTGATCTGCACCAAACACTGTACTGTAAATGATATATATTATATCCAAATCCCAATGATGCTACAAAGCATTATTCTTTAATTCACTAATGACAATAGAACTCATGTGCTCTTTAGATGTTATATGTATGCTGTATTAACATCAAAAAAGGTATTTTGTATACAGTAGACCCTCGACCAACGATGGCATCGTATAACATTAAATCCGACTAGTGATACATTTTAACGCAAAAATTTTGCCTCGACTAGTGCTAAAAAGCTCGACCAATGCGATTCGTTCCATTCGAGACGCGTCCACATGTGGCCCGAGCGTGCCTCACCTGTCCCGTTGGTGCCAGTGTTTACAAGCCAGCCACCACGGTCGCATCCATTATTATTATAATCAAAAAGAAGCGCTAAGCCACAAGGGCTATACAGCGCTGCAGGGCAGGAAGGAAGCGAGGGCATCAGGTGGCAAAAGGGAGGTGGATGAGTAATACGTTACGGATAACAGCGGAGCAGTGGATGGTGAAAGGGTAAAGGGCAGCAAGAGACTGAGCTAGAAAGGGCTGAGGGGAGTGCGTAAGGTATCATCATCAGAGTTTGTGGAGTAAATCAGTCGTTGTCAAGAAGTCAATGAGAGAGTCAGGATTAAAGGAGGGTCCATCAGCAAGAAGGGAAGGTAAAGAGAGAGTAGTAGAACGAAGACGGCGTTGGAGGTAAATTCTGCGTGCTCGTTGATAGAGAGGGCAGTCTAACAGAATGTGGCTAATCGATACTGGAACTTGACACTGCTCATAGAGAGGTACAGGGTGCCTCTACATGAGATACCCGTGAGTAAGACGAGTGTGGCCAATGCGAAGACGGGAGAGAGTGGTCTCCCAACCACGGCACTGATGACAAGAAGACGGCCAGTAACCTATGCTCGGTTTAATAGAATGAAGTTTGTTACCAAGCAGAGTTGACCAACGTTGTTGCCAACGGGCACGAAGGTGGGCAGCTATTGTAGCAAAATAGTCCAGAAATGGAACACCTCTATAGGAAATTGGTAGGTCATGTACTGCTGACCGCGCAGCAGTGTCTGCCTGTTCATTGCCTGTACGTCGACATGACCAGGGACCCAACAAAAAATAATATCTTTATGCTTCGTAGAGATACGGCATAGCCAAAGTTGGATACGGAGAACTAGGGGGTGAGATGTATCAAATTTTCGTATAGCCTGTAGAGCACTAAGGGAGTCTGAGACTACCACAAATGATGACACAGGCATAGATGCGATACGAATAAGTGCTGCAAGAATGGCATACAGTTCAGCAGTAAAAATGCTAGCCGAAGATAGTAAATGCCCCCGCACGACGCTGTCCAGAAACACTGCTGCGAATCCGACGCCGTCTGAAGACTTACAGCCATCTGTGTACACAGCGGTGGCATGAGAATGGGAGTGGAAGTGATCAAGAAAAAGAGAGCGGGAAGCCACCGTAGGCAGTTGAGCTTTCGAGCAAGGGAGTGAGAAAGAACAGACCCGAACAGCTGGAACTTCCCAGGGGGGTAGGGAAAAGTGAGATGCTACATGAACATATAAAGGTGGTAACTGAAGGGAAGACAAGAGTGAATGTAGGCGAAGAGAAAAGGGACGGAGCAAACAGGGGCGGCGAACGAATAAAGAATGTCTACTAATATCGGTGACCATTCTATAAATGGAAGGATTGTGGAGATTGTGAGAGCGTACATAGTAGCGAAGGCAATGGGCATCACGGCGATCAGACAAGGATGGAACATTCGCTTCTGCATAGAGGCTCTCAACAGGGGAAGAGCGAAAAGCACCAAGGCACAAACGTAATCCTTGGTGATGGATAGAGTTAAGGCTAGAGAGAGTAGCAGGAGAGGCCGCGGAATAAATCTGGTCACCATAATCGAGTTTCGATAAAACGAGGGCTGAATGTAGGCGAAGCAGAGTTCGACGATCAGCTCCCCAGGAAAGATGAGCAAGGGTTTTAAGAAGGTTTAGCCGGCTGTGACAAGTTGCCTTCAGAGAGGTAATGTGAGGTTTCCAGGATAACCTACGGTCAAAGAGAAGGCCTAGAAACCTGACTGTATCACGTTCGGGGATACGGGAGCCATAGAGATACAAAGGATGATCGGAGATAACAGAGCGTCTAGTGAAAGTAATTTGGTGAGTTTTGGTACTTGAAAATTTAAACCCATGCGTGGTGGCCCAAGTGGAAACACGGTCGACCACATGCTGGAGAGAAACTGCAATAAGATGACAGTCAGCGCCTGCACAAGCAATAGCGAAGTCATCAACATAGAGTGATGACCAAATATTGGGTGGAAGAACAGAGGCCAAATCATTTATAGCAAGGAGAAAAAGTATTGTGCTTAGAACACATCCCTGAGGGACACCTTCAGCTTGGACGAAGTCCGGGGAAAGAACATTATTGACTTGAACACGGAAATGTCTGTCAGTTAAAAAGTTCTTAAGGAAGGATGGTAGATTGCCTTGGAGGCCTAAGGAATGGGCCTGGGCCAAAATATTATACCTCCAAGTTGTGTCATATGCCTTCTCAAGGTCAAAAAATATGGCAATAACTGAGTGATTATTCGCAAAGGCATTACGAACATACGTATCCAAGCGTAGTAAGGGATCTATGGTAGAACGACCCTTACGAAAGCCATATTGACTAGCGGAGAGACTGTTGTATGTCTCTAAATACCACATTAAACGTCGATTTACGAGACGTTCCATCACTTTGCAAACTGCACTAGTAAGAGCGATGGGACGATAGTGGGAGGCATCATGTCCTGTAGTACCCGGGTTGCGGAAAGGGAGTACAATGGCAGATTTCCACAGCTGGGGAAGAATTCCTTGTGCCCAAATAAGATTGAAGAGGTGTAAGAGGACTACAAGGGCTGACTGATGTAAATGATGTAACATACGAATATGAATGTCGTCAGGCCCAGCTGCCGATGATCGGCAAGCTGAGAGCGATGCCTCTAGCTCTTGAAGTGTAAAAGGCACATTATACTGTTCTTCTCTGAGAGAAGAAAAGTCCAAGGGTACTAACTCTCTGGCAGACTTTGAGGAAAGAAACGAGGGGTATAGATGGAGCCCTCGGGAAATACGGACCAGATGTGTGCCAAGTTCAATGGCAACGTCGAGAGGGTTTGCTACATCAACACCAGCGACCCGTAGAACAGGAGCCGGGTCAGGAGAGTATTTACCACTCAATTTCCTCACTTTTTTCCAGACTGCACTCATAGAAGAAGCAGAGGTGATGGTGGAAACATAGTCTCGCCAACAAGTGCGTTTAGCTTCACGGATGACACGGCGAGCAATCGCACGCTTCTGCTTCAAATCAAGAAGTCTCTCAGCGGTTCTATTGTACCGGTACCTGCCCCATGCAGCGCGTTTCAAACGTACTGCACGAGCACAAGCAGGAGACCACCAAGGCACGCACTTCTGAGAATGCCTGCCTGAGGTTTGGGGTATAGAATGAGAAGCTGCAGTATAAACTGACGTCGAGAAGAGGTGTAGGAGCTCATCAATGGAGGATGAAGAAGGAACCTCACTAAAAGCAGTGAGGTGTGAGTAAAGATCCCAATTTGCCCGATCAAATTGCCAGCGAGGGCTACGGAAAGGTGGTGAATAGGAAGGAGAAGTAAGAATGATTGGAAAATGATCGCTGTCATGTAAGTCCGGTAGAACAGACCAGGTGAAGTCTAGTGCAGTGGAGGAAGAGCAGACTGATAGATCGATGCAAGAGAGAGTATGAGTACGAGGATCAAAATGGGTGGGAGTACCCGTATTTAAAACATGGAGGGGGTGAGAGGCGAGAAAAGCCTCCAACTGTATGCCACGTGAGTCACAATGAGACCCCCCCCCAGAGGAAATGGTGGGCATTAAAATCACCAAGTAACAGAAGTGGTGGTGGTAAGGATGAAACAAGAAAGGCAAAGTCTGGGATAGAAAATGCTCGAGAAGGAGAGAGATATAAAGAACATATTGTAAACCACTTATTCAAGTGGATACGGGCTGCAGTGTAATGCAGCGAGGTATGGACAAATAGTTGACAGTACGGAATATCATTGCGTAGAAGAAGGGCACTTTCATTAAAGCTCCCATCTGAGAAAGGATCCGAAGAATACAATAAATTATAGCCTGAGATAGGTTGGAAAACAGCCGAGTGTAATTTTGGTTCTTGTAAGCAAGCACCAACAGGGGAAAACCTGGAAAGCAACATCTGAAGCTCACCCCGATTACCCCTGAGGCCGCGGATATTCCACTGTAAATAGGTCATGATTGGCGATGAAGAAAATACCAGTAATCCGTAGGGAAAGGCACCTAAGGACTAGAGGGGTTAGAAAAGTCAACGTGTGGTGGCATTGGAAGACGTTCAAGCAGCGAAGGAACGGAGCGTTGCGAAGAATGGGGTTGTGAAGATGGAGGAGAGGGAAGAGAAGGAACAGGAAGTGAATCAGTGTCCATTGAAGGTTTAGTCTCTGCAATATATTCTGAAATGGCTTCAAGTGTTTCTGAATTCAAAGATGTATGGGAGACCATATTGGAGATAGAAGGAGGAGGGTGAGTAAAGATTAGGACAGTAATGGACTGTACCAAAGTAGAGGGGGAGGGAAGAGTGTAAGGGACTGGAGATGAAGTGTGGGGGGGGACAGAAGAGGCAGAAACCTGGGAGGTGGCAGAAGAGGGAGAAACTTGGGAGGGGACGGGGGTGGAAGGCATAGTACGAGGAGGAGGGTGAATCTCCACACTTGTAATAGAGCCAGAGAGAGGGGAAGAACTAGGTACAGAGACTGGAAAGGTAAAGTGTGGAGGTGGAAGAAGGGAAGGAAGGGGCAAAGAAGATTTGAGCAATGTGGATTTTTTGGACTTCTGAGAAGTAGAGGGGCGATTGGTATTAGGTGTCGTACGAGGTCTTGTCGATACTGGGGCTTGTGAGGAAGGACGCGAAGATGTGAGAACAGACTGAGTTGTAGTCGGGACGTCAGAGCCAAGGACAGCAAAAGGATTAGATGCCGGAGTGGCTATGGGAGGGGTAACAACAGAGGAGGCTGCAGAAGATGGGACCCCAGAAGTGGGGGGATGTTTGGAAACACGAGAATAAGAAACACGGGGTAGTCTCCCTTGGAGGCGGAGATGAGTAACTGCCATAGCATAAGGGAGACCTTCTGCCTCTTTGAGGCAACGGATTTCACGTTCATTTAAGTAGACCTGGCAACGGCGGGAGTACAAAAAGTGAGCTTCATTACAATTAAGGCAAGATGGAGGTTGACTGTAAGATGTATTAGAATGGCAGTCGGCACCACAGACTGGGCATTCGGCCATAGATCTGCAATATGTATTTCGCTGGGTGACCAAAACGCCAGCAATTTCTACATTGTTGCGGTGTAGGTATCACCTTTCGAACTTGTAACCAATGTCCCACGACATATACAGAGGACGGGAGTTCTCGGCTGTCAAAAGTTAAACGAGCCACATTGCAAGGGTAACGTCTCCGCCCCCGGGCAGGAAGGACATAAGTGTCTACTTTGAGGATTGGGAGATCCTGGAGTTCCAGCTGTTCAAGAATGTCATTGCCACATGACTGGAAATTCTGTTGGACTATGGTATGGGGCAGAATGACAGTACCACTACAAGAATTGAGAGAAAGATGTTTTTCAATAGTGATAGGAGTAGTATCGATATTCGAAAGGAGAGAAAGATCATGAGCTTGGGTAGCATTCTGGACAGTGACGATGCACGTACCGCTCTTGAGAGCATGAAATGAAATATCTCTACCAACATGACGCAGGAGCGCTTTGCCGATACTATGGTCAGAAAGGTAGGCAGAAGAAGAAGTCAGTCTTAAAGTAAAGAATTTAGTCCATTGTGTGGTCCGAAACTGAGCGTGGAGAGGGAGTGCTTGATGTGTTGGTCTTTTCCGAGTAGAATGGGAAGGTAACGAAGGAGCATCATCAGGAGATTGACGTTGGCGTTTAGGAGTAGGACCGGAGTTGGTCCGGCGTGAAATGGGCGGGCGATTCGAAAATTGCCGTACCGTAGAGGGAGAAGCCGGAAGCATAGTCAAAGGAGAGCGGAGTTCAGACAAATCGAAGGAGTCAGTCGAAGCCCCGGTACCTGAAGCGGGTGAGGAAACAGCACCAACAAGAGGTACAGGGGCATCAGGAGTGTCCGAAGAGTGGTCTAAACACAAGGCAGGGTCAGAATGGGGTGCGGTATCAAGAAGGGGCCCGGGGGTAGTGGGTTCATGGATTGGGTTCTCCATGGTTAGGTTACTCCTTTGCTTTTTGTTTTTAAGAAAAAAAAAAAGAAAGAAGAAAAGAAAATAAAAATAAAAAAAGAATAAAAAAAAAAGGGGGGAGCGGGGAGGAATAGTTCCCAGGAGGAATGAAAGGGCCGGAAATCTCCCTCCGCGCCCAAGAGGACCTCAGCACTGCTAGTAGAGCAGATGCAGCATGGAACCCGTGCCATACCCTACCCTTCATACCAGTAAACCAGCAATCCGGGATAGCAACCTCACATCTGCCGAGCTACCTCGGTGGACAAAAGAGAGGGCGGCCGGATATTCACCACAAAGCATACCTCCTTCAGCCACCACCCCTGGAATCCGAAAGGTGGCTTCCAGAGATACACCCGTCTCCCGAAAGACACCCAAAGCTACTCTGGGATACCGGAGAGGGATCGGGACATCCCCAGGCGATCCAGATTCTACGGCAAACTACGCCACCGCCAAGAACCTCAATGGAATGGGATGGACCCCGGTGTCCTGTCCCCTACCTAGGAACTAGCGCGCCTGTGGGAGAAATCCCAAAGGCCAAAAAGAGGAAGGGCAAAAGGGAGGGGTGGGGAGGAGGAGGAGGAATGGAAAAAGGGGAGGATGGGGAGGATGGGATAGGGGAGGGGAGAATGGGGGGTAATTAGGTTCGGTCTGAGGAAGAAGACCAACAGGTCTAATCCCTCAGACCAAGAGCCTCTTCATCACGCCAAGGAGCCCCCCATGAAGAGGCAGTCGCATCCAAACATACAATCAGAACATTTCATATTATCACAGCATTTTTAGTGATTGCACCTACAAAATAAGTCACCATGGGCCCCAAGAAAGCTTCTAGTGCCAACCCTGTGATAAAAAGGGTGGGAATTAGTATGGAAATTAAGAAAGATTTTGAAGAGTTTGGGGTTAACCCTGAGATGCTTATGCCAGTTGTGGAATCCATTGTGTCTACTTCAAAGATTAAGGAAATGTGTGCAAAGTGGGTTGAACTGCAAACCTTTATGGATGAAAATCACCCTAACACAGTTATTGCAAGCCGTGCTGGTGACTATTACAATGTTATGGCCCATTTTAGACAAATCTTAAAGGAACGGGAGGTACAGAGCTCTATGGACAGATATGTTGTGCGACAGAGGTCCAGTGACTCTCAAGCTGGTCCTAGTGGCATTAAAAGAAGAAGGGAAGTAACCCCGGAAAAGGACTTGACACCTCAAGTCCTAATGAAAGGGGATTCCCCTTCTAAACACTAACACCATCCACACTCTCCCGTCCTCCCATCCCATCAATCATCACCAGAGCTTCAATAAAGGTAAGTGTTATGTAATTGTACATGTCTTCTTCAGTTTGTGTGTATTTAAATTAATATTTCATGTGGTAAAATTTTTTTTTTTCAATGCTTTGGGGTGTCAGGAAGGGATCAATTTGATTTCCATTATTTCTTATGGGGATAATTAACTCGACTAACGATAATTTCAACTAACGATGAGCTCTCAGGAACGAATTAATATCGTTGGTCGAGGGTCCACTGTACTACCAACAAATTTCAATTTATTTAGATACAGTGGAACCTCTACTTATGAGTTTAATCCATTCCATGAACTTGCTCGCATCTAGATTTGCTCGTTTACAGAGTCAATTTTCCTTATTTAAATTAACTGAAAAGGAATTAATTTGTTCCAGTGGATTTCCAGGCACGAAAAAATGCTTCAATAATTTCCCTAATATCAACTCTACGGCTTATTTATCTATCACAATTCATGTAATGAGACATACTAAATAATATTAATAACATAGAAACATGATGTATACACTAGAATGAATGAAATATATGTCATTACGTATGTGGCTAGTGGAGATGACAGCGGCCATTGTTGCTGTTGGGACTTACAGGGCCAATGCAGTGGCCATTCCTGCTCCTGACTACATGTGTAGAGAACCTAGGATAACCCATAGAAGTCAGACAGAGTGACTTATAAGTGCTACACTTAACTGCTACACTCTTAATGTTACATTTTGCCACTGCTGCTTCATGATGTCTGCCACTGCTACCTCATGTTGTCTACCACTGTTGCTTCATGTTGTCTGCCACTGCTACCTCATGATGTCTGCCACTGCTACCTCATGATGTCTGCCACTGCTGCTTCATGATGTCTGCCACTGCTGCTTCGTGTTGTCTGCCACTGCTGCTTCGTGTTGTCTGCCACTGCTGCTTCATGTTGTCTGCCACTGCTGCTTCATGTTGTCTGCCACTGCTGCTTTATGATGTCTGCCACTGCTGCTTCATGATGTCTGCCACTGCTGCTTCATGATGTCTGCCACTGCTGCTTCATGATGTCTGCCACTGCTGCTTCATGATGTCTGCCACTGCTGCTTCATGTTGTCTGCCACTGCTGCTTCATGTTGTCTGCCACTGCTGCTTCATGTTGTCTGCTGCTGCTACCTCATGTTGTCTACCACTGTTGCTTCATGTTGTCTGCCACTGCTACCTCATGATGTCTGCCACTGCTATCCCATGATTTCTGCCACTGTTGCATCATGTTGTTTGCCACTGCTACCTCGTGATGTCTGCTCCTACTTTTGCTAGTGTGTTGAAGAGCTTTCCAATATGTGAAGGTTGAGAGGCAGTGCCAATCAGACAGGCATTGGACGGTGACATCATTTGTTTACTCTTGAACATCGCCAAAAAATCAAACATTTCTGCAAATTTGAGCTCAATTTCAAGGTACTTTTTGTTGTGAAACTAATCAAAATCATATCTATTTCTGTAGTATATCTTCCATTCTATCAAATGAGACCAAAAAACAAAAATACAACCATATGAAAATATACCGCTAATGGGAGGCTAATGGCTGAGTAGTGAACTCTGTTATTTATGGTCCGATAACATTCATTTTTGGTGTACACCAAGAAGCATCTTTCCCTCATACATTGCCCAAGTTTCAGTAAGATAGTCCAACAAACAACTGAGATCCAATTTCCTAGATCAATAGCAAGAGCCCCTCACCAGCGTCAAGGAACCTCCTTGGAGGCCCGCTCACATCTGGAAATTTTGCTCGCATCTGGAAGCAAAAAATCGACAGAGGGAATGCTCGTATCTGGAAAAACTTGAACGTGGATGCACTCGTAAGTAGAGGTTCCACTGTATTTGTAACATTTTTAGCTTAAAGAAACACAACATGGAACAAATTAATCACTTCTCTCTGAATTTAGTTTACCTCCCATAGCAACAATCACCATATTTTTTTATTTATATGTATACTGATGGGATCATGACAGAAATGTTAAAAGCAGGGGGAGGGATATAGTGTTGGAGTGGTTGGTACTTTTGTTTAATAAATGTATGAAAGAGGGGAAGGTACCTAGGGATTGGCAGAGAGCATGTATAGTCCCTTTATATAAAGGGAAAGGGGACAAAAGAGATTGTAAAAATTATAGAGGAATAAGTTTACTGAGTATACCAGGAAAAGTATACGGTAGGGTTATAATTGAAAGAATTAGAGGTAAGACAGAATGTAGGATTGCGGATGAGCAGGGAGGCTTCAGAGTGGGTAGGGGATGTGTAGATCAAGTGTTTACATTGAAGCATATATGTGAACAGTATTCAGATAAAGGTAGGGAAACCATACCCCCGGCCGGGATTGAACCCGCGGTCATAGAGTCTCAAAACTCCAGCCCGTCGCGTTAGCCACTAGACCAGCTAGCCACAATAAGATTCATCCAACTAGGTATATTTCTACACCATAGTAAAGGTAGGGAAGTTTTTATTGCATTTATGGATTTAGAAAAGGCATATGATAGAGTGGATAGAGGAGCAATGTGGCAGATGTTGCAAGTATATGGAATAGGTGGTAAGTTACTAAATGCTGTTAAGAGTTTTTATGAGGATAGTGAGGCTCAGGTTAGGGTGTGTAGAAGAGAGGGAGAATACTTCCCGGTAAAAGTAGGTCTTAGACAGGGATGTGTAATGTCACCATGGTTGTTTAATATATTTATAGATGGGGTTGTAAAAGAAGTAAATGCTAGGGCGTTCGGGAGAGGGGCGGGGTTAAATTATGGGGAATCAAATTCAAAATGGGAATTGACACAGTTACTTTTTGCTGATGATACTGTGCTTATGGAGATTCTAAAGAAAAATTGCAAAGGTTAGTGGATGAGTTTGAGAATGTGTGTAAAGGTAGAAAGTTGAAAGTGAACATAGAAAAGAGTAAGGTGATGAGGGTATCAAATGATTTAGATAAAGAAAAATTGGATATCAAATTGGGGAGGAGGAGTATGGAAGAAGTGAATGTTTTCAGATACTTGGGAGTTGACGTGTCGGCGGATGGATTTATGAAGGATGAGGTTAATCATAGAATTGATGAGGGAAAAAAGGTGAGTGGTGCGTTGAGGTATATGTGGAGTCAAAAAATGTTATCTATGGAGGCAAAGAAGGGAATGTATGAAAGTATAGTAGTACCAACACTCATATATGGATGTGAAGCTTGGGTGGTAAATGCAGCAGCGAGGAGACGGTTGGAGGCAGTGGAGATGTCCTGTCTAAGGGCAATGTGTGGTGTAAATATTATGCAGAAAATTCGGAGTGTGGAAATTAGGAGAAGGTGTGGAGTTAATAAAAGCATTAGTCAGAGGGCAGAAGAGGGGTTGTTGAGGTGGTTTGGTCATTTAGAGAGAATGGATCAAAGTAGAATGACATGGAAAACATATAAATCTATAGGGGAAGGAAGGAGGGGTAGGGGTCGTCCTCGAAGGGGTTGGAAAGAGGGGGTAAAGGAGGTTTTGTGGGCGAGGGGCTTGGACTTCCAGCAAGCGTGCATGAGCGTGTTAGATAGGAGTGAATGGAGACGAATGATACTTGGGACCTGACGATCTGTTGGAGTGCGAGCAGGGTAATATTTAGTGAAGGGATTCAGGGAAACCGGTTATTTTCATATAGTCGGACTTGAGTCCTGGAAATGGGAAGTACAATGCCTGCACTTTAAAGGAGGGGTTTTGGGATATTGGCAGTTTGGAGGGATATGTTGTGTATCTTTATACGTATATGCTTCTAAACTGTTGTATTCTGAGCACCTCTGCAAAAACAGTGATAATGTGTGAGTGTGGTGAAAGTGTTGAATGATGATGAAAGTATTTTCTTTTTGGGGATTTTCTTTCTTTTTTGGGTCACCCTGCCTCGGTGGGAGGCAGCCGACTTGTTGAAAAAAAAAAAAAAAAAAAATGTATACTGTATTGCTTACCTATACCTTATTTTATTTACAGCACTAAGCTCAATTAATTTTCCCAGATAGTGTTAGATTTTCCACTAAATGACTGCAAAGTTAAATCCATCAAATCAAATCTTTAATTGAAAAAGATATTACTATACAATCATAGGTGTGGGTACCTAACTGTGAATTAATTATACAACAGTAACATACATGTATTTACAAAGCCAATATTAAGTTCAGTGTTTTAGATAAGACAAGCTAAACACAGAAATTTTATTAAAACTATTCACTGGTTTATAAAATGTATCAACTTTTTAAATAGCAAAATAGAAATCTAAATACAATAATAATAAAATACATTTATGAAATGGAAGTCAAGGCTGTCATCAACAAGCTAGGCATTACACTATCTTAATAACAACATATTCAACTTAGGCACTAGAGTACAGTATAAAAAATACAAGGATACAGTAATAAATCTTGCTGAATTATGTAATAAATATAATTCAAGAAATGAAAAGGAAAACATTAAGACTAAGGTGAAACATTTCACATTATTATTACTATTTTTTCCAACAAACCGGCTGTATCCCACCAAGGCAGGGTGACCTAAAAAGAAAAACGTAAGTTCTCTCTTTAAATTTAATGCTCCTGGTATTTTAGCTGCCTCTTATGACACGCATGACTTACGGAAGAAGCATTCTTTTCCATTTCCCCATGGAGAATTATTGTTATTACATTCATAAAAAAGGTGGAGGGGGGATAGTGGTAAACCCATTGGGGTTATGCAGTGCCTGGGAGAATGACAGGCAATCAGGGGCAATCCTAGTTATAAGGAAAGTTCAGGGTCAGTACCTAGATAAGAAATGCAAGGTGTAAGTAATGGCATAAATATAAGAAACTTAACAGTAATAAGGGACACAACGTAATTAAGGGATTAAACGATTCGTTTATTTAACCCGTAAACGGTCCAAACGTATATATACGTTTTTTCAACATTTGAATGTAAAAAAAGTAGTTCTTTTTTTTTTTACATTTGAAAACATGTAAAAAACTTTGATCTACTTTCTTTTTTTGTTATATTTAAAGATAAGTAAAAAAACGTAGATCTACTTTTGGAGCACTACGCATGTGAACGTAGATCTGCTTGGACCATTTACGGGTTAAGCAAAGCCACCAATATTTTTAAATTTAATTCAAATTCAGTTAATAATGTACATTTTCTTCCCTCATCTGGTAAGATATTTCACAATTTTGGAATACAGGATTTATTTCCAGTTTTTCTGTAGAGATTCAAACACGAAGAATATTCAAGTTTCAGTATGTGTGTTTGGAGTGATAAAATGCTAAGAAAAGTCATAAGACAGTGCAGTTAACATAAAAGTTGCAAAACATTACAATAGCATGCAATAAAACTTCTAAAGGGAAAATAAGTACACCTCATAAGTATCTTCATTATACACTGCTTCACTACTAGCAGTCCCACTGAAGTCAAGATGGGTGGAATCTGACTTACACCATTTTTACATTTGGGATTTGACCCACTGACCAATTTGTCAACTGACAACCTAACCTGGGCCAAGGAGAGTCATACTGACATGTCTGCCATAGTGAAGGAAAAAGACACTTTGCAGAACAAGCTTTTAATAGGAAGATGTTTCAGTCTAAGCTGAATTATATTACATCAAGCCTTTATAAAGATCAACACAGATCAAAACATTGTCCCAGTTAAAGAGTCCTCTGTAATGAGTCTTTATTAATGTCATAAGCATGCCATTAAGATCAATGCCTGACATAGCAGAGCTGAAGAGAGATTCAGTCTTACCTAGCTAACTAACCTACAGGCATAGAGAGTACATTTAAGGTAAATTCATAACCTAGCCACTGTTTTGGTCATAAAACAAATCAAAATTTTCTTGTGTTACATGTGCTTCATTTCAAATGCTCTGCTCATCATCTCATATTTAATATTACCAGCTGCTAAGTGCACAATGATCACCAAATGTTAAATGCCAAGGAATTTTATTATTTTTTTTTTAGGCTGAGAAAATTCTTATAAAAGCGCTAATGTAAAATCTGGATAGTATGGAAAGACGAATGCATGAATCAAGATAAATAAAACAAGTCTTATATTTAGAGAATAATAGCATTTGGCATTTAGTTAAAATCTCAAAATCACAGATTGTGAGAATAAAACAAAGAAAAATCTTTACAGATAGTTAAGGCACAAATGTGTGCAAATGCATAAAGCAATTGGCCAGGCTGTGAGTGTTGATAAATGAGGCAAGAGGCCTTCTGTACTTTTTCCATTCTCTAAAGCACTTAGTTTTTGCCTCCCTACACCTTCGGGTAAACCAAGAGCTCGTTTGTGTGTGTGTGTGTGTGTGTGTGTGTGTGTGTGTGTTTTTCTGTGTGCGTGTGTTTGCTTCTGTGTGCGTGTGTGTTTCTGTGTGTGTGTACTCACAAAGTTGTGGTTGCAGGGGTCGAGTCCCAGCTCCTGGCCATGGTGTGTGTTTCTGTGTGTGTGTGTGTGTGTGTGTGTTTCTATGTGCGTGTGTTTCTGTGTGTGTGTGTTTCTGTGTGCATGTGTGTTTCTGTGTGCATGTGTATGTTTCTGTTTGCCTGTGTATCTCTGTCTTTCTGTCTGCTTGTCTTTCTGTGTCAGAGTGGCTCATGAGCCAACAGGTATTACACACGATGCATAGTCATCACGTCTGACCCCTGATCAAGTGAAAATGCGTATTACTTGTCAGTTATGCTTATTATGCCTTGTATATACAAGCACAGTATAGCACTTTGTCTGGATTTTTGGGGTTATCCTAGGTAATTTATACTATGTATGACAGCTGTACTTATGTGTACCTGTGAGTGAGACATACAGAGAGAGAGAGAGAGAGAGAGAGATACAGATGGAGACACAGCCAAAATCAGTCAGCCAGCCAGCCAGCTGGCCTGCCGAATACGTATTACGTATGTTCCAGAATTGTTTCTCTTTACTTAGGGCATAGGATATAGGACATTCTGGCAGGATGACACTACCAGTGGTATCAAAAATGAAACGATGTTGCACAAATGTTACGTATGGGTTATTATTGAGGTTTTTGATATTTCCTCAACCACTTGTGGCCACATCCACCTCAAAGCCACTAAACTCTGGGTCAACATCACTTTCCTCTTAAAAGGGGAGTGTTAATGCAACATGACATCAGTGAATCCCTAGTGTTTGCTGCACTATTTGCTCTAGCTTGTGCTCAATTGAACTGGTGCTCCCACAAGCTACTAAGTGGTCCCAGATTTTTTTTAATACTGTGCACACTGAGTGTTAAGACCCATTCTATACTGACCAGGCATCTCAGGCCAATCATGCTAAATTTGGAGGCAGGAAAAATAAAACGTTGACCTACGTTTGGAGCGCTAGCGGTAGTAACGTAGATCTATGTTTGGAGAGTTTAAGGGTTAAATAAATGATGATTAATGTGTTTCCTTCTTTGGATTATCCTACCTTAGCAGGAGATTGCTACTGAGGGAAAAAGAAAAATATAGTATATACTGTATATCCATGGAGACAAAATATATACAACCTCTCCTCACTTACCAACATACTCGTTTACCAATAACTCAAAGTTACGACGGGGCTTTCTGATGAGTCATTATTGTATCCTGTACGAGAACTTTGGTCATAAACGGGCAGCGCAGCATCTCAGTGTCAAGCATCTCAATCTCCTTCCTACAGCCACTCAGTACACTAGCTTTCACAGTCTCCAAGACTACATATTTGTACAAATTTGTACTTTATTGTGCACCCCAGCAGCTCTTGGAAGAGGAAAAACAAATGGAAGAAGTACAAAAAAAGTTCACAGTCAAGGGGTTAGCTGGCGTGTTTGTCTGTGTGTTTACATGCTTGGCATATGGTGGTAGCTTAAGAAATGATTAAACTCAGTGAACAAGGTATGTCGATGGTAATAATCATAATTATAAATACATAATAATAATAATAATCACTCTGGAGTGCTTTAAATGTCAGCTACCAAACCTGTATGAAATATGTATAACATTTAAAATGCTCCAGAGCAATTATTTATTATTATTATTATATAAATTATTAATTACCATCGACATACCTTGTTCACTGAGTTTATTCTTTTCTTAAGATACCATGAGACAGAGAGCATAGCATATGACTTGGAAAAAAAAATCGGGAAAATCACGCAATTTTTGTGTTTGTTCTTATGATAAGAGTGATCTAAGAGTGTTTGCCCTGATGTAAACACCATTTTCTTTCGTTAAAACCAGAGGAACTGACGAAAAAATGTATCTATCTTATAATCTTATCCCAGAGCGGCAGCCCCATTCACATATGGCACATTTATTCGTTTTGGCATCTTTATTACAGTTCTCGGGTATTTATCGTGTTTCTGGTATCAATTTGGAATATGACAGATAGATAACCTTTATTACCAATATTAGCATAATTATACAACATTTTATTAGTGCCACGATGGTACTACTAATAATAATTAATAATAATAACAATCGATCTGGAGTGGTTTTAATGTAAGCTACTAATCCTGTACAAAATACGGATGACATTTAAACTGCTCCAGAGTGATTATTATTTATTATTTTATGATTATTATTATTATTATTATTATTATTATTATTACCATCAACATACCTTGTTCACCGAGTTTAATCATTCAACTTCTCCCACGAGTCTATATTTTATGCCATAGGAGAACTTGGGCCAAGGAAACGAGCAGTGCGGTGTCTCAGCATCAAACATCTCAGTCTCCTTCCTACAGCCACTGAGTACATTAGCTTTCGTTGTCTACAAGACCACATATTTGTACGAATTTGTCCTCTTCAAGGGGGGAGGCTCCTTGGCATGGTGAAGAGGCTCTTGGTGTGAGGAATTAGACCTGTCGGTCTCCTTCCTCAGACTGAACCTAATTACCCCCCAATCCCCCCTTCCCTATCCTATCCTCCCCTTTTTCCTTTCCTCCTCCTCCTCCCCACCCCTCCCTTTTGCCCTTCCTCTTTTTGGCCTTTGGGATTTTTCCCCACAGGCATGCTAGACATAAATAAACATGACCACACACAGAAGACAGACAGATAAGCTGACCTAGACAGACAGATAAGCAGAGCTAGGCAGAGACAGACAGATAGATGTACAGATGGACAGGCAGACAGATAGACTGACAAACATACAGAGACAGGTTTGTATGCAAGAGAAAAAACATATAAAGGCAAGGTTTTCCCCTCCAGCAGTGCACATTCATCGAATGTCACTTGTTATCTGACGCTTGTCATAACACCATTCTTCAAGGAGTTTCATGTTATACTCCAGGCACACACAGAAGACAGAAAGACAGACAAGCTAAACTAGACAGACAGATAAGCAGAGCTAGGCAGACAGAAAGATGTACAGATAGACAGACAGATAGGCAGACAGACTGATAGACAGATATACAAAGACATGTTTGTGTGCAAGAGTAAAAACATATAAAAGCAAGGTTCCTTCCAGCAGTGCACATTCATCAAATGTCACTGGATGTCACTTATATAAGTAACACTATTCTTCAAGGAGTTCCATACTCCAGCATGTCTAAAACATTGATGGGACCTATAAATACTTTGTATATATTTCTAGACAATAGTCAGTGACCAAGGCAGGTGAAAATGTTCACCTGTCAGTGTGATTGTTACTATTTGAGTACTATTTCAGTACACAATATTAGTGTCAGAACAAAGATGTAAATTATGAACAACAAAGGGCCCAACACTGACTCCTGTGGAACACCGCTTGTGACATGCCCCCATTCTGATTTCTCCCCATTTACGCAAACTCTCGGCTGCCTATTTATCAACAATGCCTCTACCCAGGAAAAAATGTCTCCTCCTTTCCATGTGCCTTAACCCTTTGAGGGTCGCCAGGCCCTCTCAGAGACTTGTTCTCAGGGTCGCCAAAATTTAAAAAAAAAAAAAAAAAAAAGTTCTTATGAAAAGACAGATAATCTTTTCCCGATCATAATGACACCAAAAGTATGAAATTTGATGGAAAACTTACGGAATTATGCTCTCACGAAGTTAGCGGTCTCGATGATGTTTATGCATCGGCGATTTTGCCCACTTTGAGCCCTATTTTTGGCCACTCCAGTGTACTAGTCGACAAAAATCATAACTATTTCGCTAGAACTCCATTTTTTCTATCGAATGAGTACAAGAAACCACCCATTTACCGATGTCAACTATCCAATAAAGTGGTCAGAATTTAGCAATTTTGCCAATTTCACACAAATTTCAAAAGATGCCAATTTCCAAATAGGGTCCAGAATAAACAAGAAAGACATTCCTGGCACTAAAATAACATTTCCTCTGTTCATTAGTCACATCCCTATGCCCTTCTTACATTTCTTTTGCTTTCCACTTTGAATTTTTATTCTCACAAAAAATAGAAGATTTACTGTTATGCAGACTACTGTATTAGTGTAGAAATGGTATAAATAATACCAGCGCACTTGTGAAAGAATATTAGATTCACCAGTTGACGTGTATTGGACACGTGGCATGATTTGTTTACTTTTGAACTTTGGCAAAAATCGAACATTTCTGCTACTTTGAGCTCAATTTCAAGGTATTTTTCATTGTGAAACCAATCAAAATCATCTCAATTTCTGTAATATGTCTTCCATTCTATAAAATAAGACCAGGAAAACTAGAATACAACCATAAATACCATACGAAAATACAGTGCAAAGTTGCTGTTTTAAACCAAAAACACAAAGTTTTTTTTTTTCTCATTACGCAATGTGTGCTGCAAGATTTTTTTTATACTGTGCACACTGACCACATAGACCCATTCTTTCATATGTAGGCCTGCCAGCTTTCTCTTGCTAGATCTAAGGGCGCTAGAATTTATGCGTACTAGTACGTCAAAAACCCTGGCGCGTAAGCCGTACTAGTACAGTCGAAACCCCGAAAGGGTTAAATTTCCTCAATAGCCTCTGATGTGGAACTCTACTGAAAGCCTTAGTAAAGTCCATATACACAATATCACATTCAATACCATGATCTACCTCCTCAAATACCTTAGTGAAAAAAGTTAGTAAATTCGAAAGACAGGAATGTCCCTTTGTGAAACTGTGCCAAGATCTATTAATCAATTTATGCCTTTCAAGATGGTTACAAACTGCCTCAGCAATTACTGATTCCATAAATTTCCCACTATGGAGGCAAGGCTTGTTGTGGGACGTATCCTTTGGCCTTCACAAATTCAGCGAAATCTTTTGCAAACTCTTCCACAGCAGCAGTGTCAGAACTACCAGCTTCTCCATGCCATAATACACTGGCCTTAAATTCATCACTTTCTGCACTCGTAGAAGGGTAATTCTGCCACAAATCACTGTGTATCTTCCTGACTTTCTTGGATATGATCTCTTCGCTTATGCTGTCACCTGCAAGTTGCTTCTTGTTCAACCATACTAGCAACAGTTTCTCCACCTCTTCCAGCATTTGAGGCCTCTGCTTGGTTAACATCGTAACTCCCTTAGCAACATTAGCTGCTTTAATAGCCGCTCTCTGCTTCAGAATAATCAAGATCGTAGACTTTGGCTTCTTGAACTCCACAGCAAGATCGGTAACACACCATGCTCATATTTTTCAATAATTTCCTTATTCACTTCTATTTCAATTTTCTTCAAACCCTTCTTTTTACCCATATTACCACTCTTCACTTGCTTAGAGGCCATGGTTAATTGCAAAATGAATTAAAAAAACACACAAAATACAACACAAGGAGTTCACAGAGAATGAACGCACGTCTGACCGAGACTGACTACAAGGCAAGGTGTACACAACAGGAAGTAGGGAAAATTGGTGCATGCAAAAAATATGGAGTGGAATGTGAAAATTGGCATGGCTGTGTTTGTTCAGCACCCGATTATGTGTTCGTGACCATGCAAAAATTAGGCGAATTTTTTGGTGGTGAACCGATTTGTTCGTGTTCGGAAGCATTCGTGACCAGAGGTTCCACTGCATAAGATTTGCTATCATGCAGTGTCATAAGACTGCCACAGACCTTCAACAAATGCATCACTGATATATGTACTGAACTGAAGTAAGAGGATCAATGGTGGAATGGCCCGTTTTGCATCTTAACTGATGTGGAGATACACAGCTGTGGGTCTCCAAATACCACACTAGTCTCCTGTTAACCATACAATTTATCAATTTATAAATGAAACTAATAAGAGCGATGGGTCTATAGAGGGAGGGATCACAGCCCAATATACCTGGTTTTTGAGAGAGTCATAAGGCCCACCCAGAAAGGCCACAATAATGAAGCCTGTAATACCCACACAGGGTACATAAAGGCACTTCTGTCAGGGGGCATGTCATACAATAATTGTTTGGCTGAGATGGCCCAGATGACTGCAGAATACAGTGCACTGCAAAAAGCAAAGTGCAGAGGCAGCCCTTAGGAATTACATCGTAAGTAAAAAAAAAGGCACAATACCGTGACTGGAACGATACACAAATAACCCGCACACAGAAGAGAGGACCTTACGACGACGCTTCGGTCCGACTTGGACCATTTACAATGTCATACTAACGAAAAGGAGAGAGGGAGGGGTATATATAGGCAGGAGGTGGTGGTAGTAGTAGTAGTGGAGGTAGAAGGCAGTAGTAGTAGTGGGGGAGGTAGTAAGGAGGAGGAAAAGCCAGTCAAATACTAACAAAGAGGAGCACTGCAAGGGAGCTAGGTGCCCACAGAGGGTAAGAGCAAGAACACAAAGCAGGAAAAAATAAATAAAAAAGGAACAAATACACAAGGCAGAAGAAAGAACCCAAAGGAGAAAAAGAGGAAAGGGGAAGAGGGAGAAGAAGAAAAAGGAGGAATCAGGTTAAGTGACAGGTGTTCTGAAGTTCAGAGCATTTTACAATGTAGTGGGAAAGGAAGGCATCTACAGAGACGAAGCCAGGACTAAGATTCATACAAGGAAAGCTGTGTATTAGGGAGGATTCAACCAGACGGTGACTGTTGAAGTTGGCAGTAGGGAAGACAGTTTTAGCAGAAGACCAGTCGATGGGATGGCTGTGATCTCTGACGTGACAGAAAAGAGCATTGTTAGTGTTGGCAAGCCTAACACTACTTTTGTGCTCCCGGAGTCTGTCAGAAAGAGATTGACCAGTTTCTCCAAAGTATTGGAGAGGACAGGAGAAACAAGAAATAGAGTAGACACCAGGAGCATCTGTAGAGGGAGGAGAGGTATGAATGAGATTAGTGCAAAGAGTGTTAGTCTGGCAGAAAGTAAAGTCTGATGTCTAAGGAATGGAGAGAGTTGTTGAGATTAGAAACACCGGAAATGTAGGGAAGGCAGAGGACAGAGTTTAGAGGAGTAGAGAGTTTGGGAGAGAAGAAAGTACGTTTAGCACGTGAGAAGGCAGAGTCTATGAAATGGGAAGGGTAGCCAAGATGGGAAAATGAATTATGCAGAGTAGAAATTTCTGATTGAAGGAACTGAGGATCACAAATGCGGAGGGCAGGGAGAAGCCCCACATAAGCTCCTCTCTTCTATGTGCGGGTTATTTGTGAATTATATCATCTTTAGTTACAAACATTTAATTCAGATGTACTACATAACAATTTGTCTCATGGTCCAAGAACTGGATTGCCTTATTTCAATATTTCACATACCATCTAAATAATCTAGAAAGTCTACACTGGGGAAAAACTGCAAAAATTGAACATATTATTACAATCAAAACAAAGCGCTAAAAAACTGAACATAGACGAATATATGCCTAACTAATGACAGAAGTGCAGTATTCAAGATGACAGAATGAAGAATAAAAGAAGTGGAAATTTACCTGCAACAAAGTTCTAAAAGTTCCACCCATAGCAGTACATTTTGTATATTAATTTACATTTATTAAAGGCATACCCATTCTAGAAATCACACATTCGTGAAGATGGGTGGTGACCTGAAATACAAAAATCATATCTCAACCTTCTATTAACCCTTTCAGGGTTGAGAGGACCTCTCCTAAACTAGTTCTCAGGGTCGAAAATTTTTCGGAAAAAAAAAAAAAAAAATCTTATGAAATGATAATCTTTTCCCAATCATAATGACACCAAAAGTATGAAATTTGATGGAAAACTTACAGAATTATGCTCTCATGAAGTTAGCGGTCTCGCCAATGCGTAACCATCGTCGATTTTGCCAAATTTGAGCCCTATTTTCGGCCAATTCCTCTGTACTAGTCGACAAAAATCATATTTATTTCAATAGAACCCCATTTGTTCTATCGAATGAGTACAAGAAACCACCCATTTACCAATTTCAACTAACCAATAAAGTGGTTAGAAATTGGCAATTTTGCCAATTTCACACAAATTTCAGAAGATGCCAATTTCAAAATAGGGTCCAGAATAAACAAGACAGACATTCCTGGCACTAAAATAACAAGTTCTCTGTTCGTTAGTCACATCCCCAGGCCCCTCTTATATTTCTTTTGCTTTCCACTTTGAATTTTTATTCTTACAAAAAATAGAAGATTTACTGTTATGCAGACTTCTGCATTAGTGCAGAAATGGTATAAACGTTGCTAACTTCACGAGAGCATAATTCCGTAAGTTTTCCATCAAATTTCATACTTTTGGTGTCATTATGATCGGGAAAAGATTCTCTATCTTTTCATAAGAAAAACAATTTTTTTTTTTAAATTTGGGGATCCTGAGAACAAGTCTCGGAGAGGGCCTGGGGACCCTGATAGGTTTAATCCAAAAACACGGTCAAAGTTTTTTTTTCTCATTACGCACTGTGTGCTGCAGGATTTTTTTTATACTGCGCACACTGACCACATAGACGCATTCTTTCATATGTAGGCCTACCAGCTTTCTCTCGCTAGATTTGAAGGCGCTAGAATTTAGGCGTTCTAGTACGTCAATAACCCTGGTGCATAAGCCGTACTAGTACGTCGAAAACCTTGAAAGGGTTAATAATAATATTAGAAGAACCACTTCCCTATATTTACCAGGAAGTACAGTACAGGTCAGCCATCACTAATCCGGCATCACTGGGAAATGTAGTGTGCCGGATTAGCGAGTTTGCCGGATTACAGAATAGTTAGGTTAAAATACCCTTAATTAACCTATCAATAGACTCTTTCTGCTACATCTTCCTCATTTTCATCACTGCTTTCTCCTCCACTGGCTTGCTGCTGTGGATTTACAACCATCTGCACAATTTCTGAGTCAGTATAATGATGAAATTTGAAATTATGCTATCCAAAATTAGTGCCAGATTAGTGATGGCCGACCTGTACTAGACATACCGTTAAAAAAGAAATGGGAAAAGAATAGTGTCAGATGGTATAAAACAGAAAGTTGTTCCTGAAACAATAAGCTTAGGAAACAAGACTGATATTCATAAAATAAAGACAGATCACAAGGTGCACTACTAATTTATACAGTGGAAGTGGTCAAGAAAATGAGAGCGGGAAGCCTCCATAGGGAGTTGGGCTTTCACGCATGGCACTGGGAAAAAAACAGACTCAAACAGCTGGAACTTTCCAAGGGGGCAGGGAAAAGCAAGATGCTACATGAACACAGAAAGGTGGTAACTGAAGAGAAGACAAGAGTGAATGGAAGTGGAGAGAAAAGGAGCAGAGTAAGCAGGGGCGACAAACAAATAATGTCTACTAACATCAGTGACCATCCTATATACAGAAGGATTGTGGAGGTCATGAGATCAAGCATAGTAGTGAAAACAATGAGCATCACGGCGATTGGACAAGGATGGAATATTCGCTCCTGCATAAAGGCTCTCAACAGGGGATGAACGAAAGGCACCAAGGCACAGACGGAGACCTTGGTGGTGAATGGGATCTAACTTAGAGTTGTGGGAGAGGCCACAGAATAGATTTGGTCACCATAATCCAGCTTGGACAAGACTAGGGTGGAATGCAAACAGAGGAGAGTGCGACAATCTGCTCCACATGAACGATGAGCGAGAACTTTAAGGAGATTTAGCTGACCACGGCAAGTTGTCTTTAAAGAAGAAATGTGTGGTCTCCACATCAGCTGGCAATTAAAGAGCAGGCCCAGAAACTTGACTGTATCACATGTCGGAATACGTGAACTGATAACAAAAAAGGCACAATACCGTGACTGGAACGATACACAAGTAACCCGTACATAGAAGAGAGGAGCTTACGACGACGTTTTGGTCCGACTTGGACCATTTACAAAGTCACACTAACCAGAAGTGGAGCAGGATGGCTATATATAGGCAGGAAGAGGTAGTGGTGGTGGTAGTAGTAGTGGTAGAGGTGGCAGTGGGGAATTGAGGAGGAGGAGCCAGTCAAATACAAAGAAAGGGGAGCACTGCAAGGGAGCTAGGTGCCCACAGAGGGAGAGCAAGTGCAAAGAGGTGGGGGGAAGGGGAAGTGATGAAATAAATAATGAAGGAACAGAAACATGTGACAGAAGAAAGACAAAAAAGGAAAGAGGAAAGGGGAAAAGGGAGAAGAAGAAAAAATGAGGAATCAGGTTAAGTGTTCTGAAGTTTGGAGCATTTTACAATGTAGTGGGAGAGGAAGGCATCTACAGAGACGAAGCCAGGACTAAGATTCATACAAGGAAAGTTGTGTATTAGAGAGGATTCAACTAGACGGCGACTGTTAGAGTTGGAAGTAGGGAAGACAGTTTTAGCGGAAGACCAGTCAATAGGATGGCTGTGATCTCTGACGTGACAGAACAGAGCATTGTTAGTGTCGGCAAGCCTAACACTATTTTTTTGCTCCCTAAGTCTGTCAGAAAGAGATCGGCCAGTTTCTCCAGAGTATTGAAGAGGACAGGAGGAGCAAGAAATAGAGTAGACACCAGAAACATCTGTAGAGGGAGGAGAGGTATGAAAGAGATTAGTGTGAAGAGTGTTAGTCTGGCGGAAAGTAAGCTTGATGTCTAAGGGACGGAGAGAATTGAGATTAGAAAGACTGGAAATATAGGGAAGGCAGAGGACAGAAGAGTTCCCAGGAGTAGAGAGTTTGGGAGAGAAGAAATTACGTTTAGCACGTGAGAAGGCAGAGTCTATGAAATGGGAAGGGTAGCCAAGACGGGAAAACGAATTATGAAGAGTGGAAATTTCTGCTGGAAGGACCTGAGGATCACAGATGTGGAGGGCATGGAGAAAGAGGGAGATAAGAACACTTTTTTTGACAGGGGAAGCATGATAGGAAAAGTAGTGAATGTACATGCCACTGTGCATAGGTTTTCGGTAAACGGAAAAGGAAAAACCTGTATCTGAGCGGTGGACATGGATATCAAGGAAAGGAAGCAAGGAATTAGATTCCCATTCAGCTTTAAACTTAATGGAAGGGGCAAGATTATTAAGAGCTTAAAGAAAAGGTTGGAAGAGACTGGAGTCATGAGGCCACAGAGCAAAGATGTCATCCACATAGCGGAGCCAGAGAGAAGGTTGCACATCGATGGTAGGAAGAACAGTCTCGAAGTATTCCATGTAAAGATTAGCAAGGACAGGAGAGAGAGGAGAGCCCATAGCGACACCAAAGGTTTGAGAATAATATTTCCCTTGGAAGGAAAAGGAATTAGAGTCCACACAGAGGCAGATAAGATCAAGAAAGACTTTAATAGGTATAGGGAGATGTAGAAACCCTCCAAGGGCCTTATCTCTAAGGAAATCAAGGACACCATCAAGAGGGACATTGGTGAAGAGGGACTCAACGTCAAGACTAAGCATCTTACAGGTTGGGAGAGAGCGAACCCGTTCAATGAAGTCTTGAGAGTGACGGAGGTGGGCAGGAGAAAAAGTACAAAGAAAGGGAGTGAGGGTTTTGGCCAACCAAGAAGCAAGAGAATAAGAGACAGAACCACTAGAGGATATGATAGGACGAAGAGGAATATCAGGTTTATGAGTTTTGGGAAGGCCATAGAAATAGGGAAGAGAGGGACAGATGACACGAAACCGTTGAACAAGGTCAAAGTCAGGAGGACAGAGGTCGGAGAGAGTCTTTAGTTTCTTGTTGAAAGTTCTCTTGATGCGATCAAGAGGGTTGGAAATGAGAGGAGTGTAGGTACGTGAGTCAGAGAGCAAGACATCATCTTTACGGAGGTAAGCCTCGCGATCAAGGATAACTACCGAATTACCTTTGTCAGAAGATAGTATGATGTCCCTTAGACATCAAGCTTACTTTCCCCCAGACTAACACTCTTCGCACTAATCTCGTTCATACCTCTCCTCCCTCTACAGATGTTCCTGGTGTCTACTCTATTTCTTGCTCCTCCTGTCCTCTTCAATACTCTGGAGAAACTGGCCGATCTCTTTCTGACAGACTTAGGGAGCACAAAAATAGTGTTAGGCTTGCCAACAATAACAATGCTCTGTTCTGTCACGTCAGAGATCACAGCCATCCTATTGACTGGTCTTTTGCTAAAACTGTCTTCCCTACTTCCAACTCTAACAGTCGCCGTCTAGTTGAATCCTCTCTAATACACAACTTTCCTTGTATGAATCTTAGTCCTGGCTTCGTCTCTGTAGATGCCTTCCTCTCCCACTACATTGTAAAATGCTCCAAACTTCAGAACACTTAACCCGATTCCTCATTTTTTCTTCATCTCCCTTTTCCCCTTTCCTCTTTCCTTTTTTGTCTTTCTTTCTTCTGTCACGTGTTTCTGTTCCTTCATTATTTATTTCATCACTTCCCCTTTCCCCCACCTCTGTGCACTTGCTCTTCCTCTGTGGGCACCTAGCTCCCTTGAAGTGCTCCCCTTTCTTTGCATTTGACTGGCTCCTCCTCCTTAATTCCCCACTACCTCTACCACTACTACTACTACTACCACCACTACCTCTTCCTGCCTATATATAGCCGTCCCGTTCCACTTCGGGTTAGTGTGACTTTGTAAATGGTCCAAGTCGGACCGAAACGTCGTCGTAAGCTCCTCTCTTCAATGTGCGGGTTATTTGTGTACGTGAACTGTGTAAGTACAAAGGAGTATCCAGGATAAGAGAACGTCTAGTGAAGGTAATGAACCGCGTTTTCGTACTAGAAAATTTAAAGCCATGAGAAGTGGTCCAATGGGAGACTCAGTCTATCACAACCTGAAGAGATGCTGCTACTAATCGACAGTCAGTGCCCGAGTAAGCTATGGCGAAGTCATCAACATAAAATGATGACCAAATAAGCAAAGGAAGAATGGAGGGAGGTCATTTATAGCTAAGAGAAAAAGAGTAGTGCTGAGGACACAACCTTGTGGAACACCCTCGGCTTGTACAAAGTCCGAGGAGAGCGAGGCACCAATATGGACCCAAAAATGTCTATCGGACAAGAAAGCAGCGATGAAGTTTCGTAGATTACTGCGGAGGCCTAAGGAGTGGGCTTGGGCTAAGATGTTATACCTCCAAGTGGTGTCATATGCTTTCTCTAGATCAAAAAAGACTGCTAGGACAGAGTGGTTGTTAGCAAAGGCATTATGAATATACGTGTCCAAGTGGAGCAAAGGGTCTACAGTACAGCAACCTTTGCGAAAACCATATTGGCAAAGGAAAAGGCTATTGGGTGTCTCTAAGAACCACATCAGATGTCTATTCACCAATCATTCCATCACCTTGCAGACCATGCTGGTCAGGGCAATGGGATGACAGTGAGAGGTGTCAAGTCCCAAAGCACCTGGTTTGCGAAACGGCTTTACAATAGCCGATTTCCAGCATTGAGGAAGAACCCCTCACATCCAAATTAGATTGAAAAAACATAAAAGAATGGGAAGGGCCATAAAATGGAGATGTTGAAGCATACTGATGTGGATATCATCAAGTCCTGGTGTTGACGGCTGGCAAATGGAAAGCATGGACTCCAGTTCTTGAAGAGTAAAAAGTACGTTATATGGCTCCAACCTATCAGAGGAGAAATCTAAGGGCAATTGCTCTTTGGTGGTTTAGACGCAAGAAATGAGGGACAGAGGTAAAGCCCTTGGGAGATACGGACAATATAGTTCCTGATTGCTGTGACAACTTCTAAGGGTTCCGCGACATCCACTCCAGCAACCCGCAAAATGGATTCTGGGTCCAGAGTGTACTTAAAACACAATTTCTGCACCTTTTTCCAAATCATGTACAAAGGGGAAGACGAGTTAATGGTAGATACGTAGTCTCGCCAACAAGTGTGCTTAACGTCATGGATGATGCGGCGAGCAACTGCCCTTGCCCGCTTGAAATCCAACAGAAGCTCCGTGGTACGATTATATCGATAACAGTCCCACGCTGCACATTTTAAATGCACTGCACGGGTGCATGTAGGAGACCACCAAGGTACGCATGCTGAGAATGCTTACCTGAGGTTTGGGAGATAGAACGTGTCGCCACAGTTAGGACCATGGTTGAAAAGTGGTGTGCCAGTTCCATCAATAGAGGATGAAAGGGGGTCCTCACAATGAGCAGTAAGATGGAAGTACAAGTCCCAATGTGCTTGAGCAAATTGCCAACGAGGGCTACAAAATGGTCGAGCATATGTAGTAGAAGTAAGAAGGATGGGAAAGTGACCACTATCACGTAAATCTGGAAGAACAGACCACGCAAAATCAAGGGCAATGTGTGAGGAACAGAGAGAGAGATCAATGCAGGAGAGAGACCGAGTACAAGAGTCAAAATGGGTAGGGGCACCCGTGTTTAAAGCATGAAGAGGATGGGATGCGAGAAGAGTCTCTAACTGATCACCACAAGAGTCGCAGTGGGACCCTCCCCACAGGTGATAGTGAGCGTTAAAATCACCCAACAACAATATGGGCAGTGGTAGAGATGAAACTAAAAATGCAATATCAGAGATACAGAATGCGTGGGAGGAAGAAAGATAAAGAGAGCAAAGTGTAAACCATCGGTGTAAATAAATATGAGCTGCAGTATAATGCAGTGGGAAATGAATAAAAACTTTTTGATACGGTATATCAATGTATACAAGAAGTGCTCTTTCATTAAATGATTCGTCAGGTAAAGGATCTTAAGAATGTATCAGCAAGTAGCCCAAAACGGGGCAAGGCTCTTGCAACCCAACACATACTGAGGTCACGACAGTGAAAGGGTTAACCAACTTGTACTGATTTATGGGGTATTTTAAAGGTAGAATGAGGCGGTTAGCTGTTGGGTTAAGTGTATTCTGATGTCACCACTCTGTAATCTCACAAAATCACAAATCCGGCACCCTACAGGTCCCGATGATACAGGATTAGTTATGGCCAACCTGTAGTAGATTTACTGGTATGCAGGCAACTACGTACATTATTATAATAATAATTGCACAAATAATGTCAGCAGAGTAATAAACACATTAGACCGGCCAGTTGGACATGTAATAAATAAGTGACAAGATTTAGTGTCCTCTGGAATATTGATAAAAATTGAATACATCTACTTTGAGCTCAATTTCAAGCTACTTCCAGTCTGCCAATCAGAATCATCTCTATTTCTGTGATATATCTTTCATTCTATCAATTGATACCAAGAAACCGAGAATAAAACCATAAAAACATCTGAAAATACATGGCAAAGTCACTATTTTAAACCATAGACAAGGTCTCAGTTTTGTTTTTTCTATCATGCATTGCATGGGGCAGAATTTTTTTGATATGGTGCACACTTACCATGCAGACCCATTCTCTCATATCTAGGCCAAAATTTACTGTTCACAGCCTATCTGAGTGAGCTGAGCTCATCAAGTCGTACTATGGCAGGGATCCTGAGCTCAAAGCAATAGTACTGCAAAACAGACCCCAAAAGGGTTAATATCAGGATCACTTGAGGCGAGTTAAAATATTATTACCATATGGTTTGATGGTAAACAGGAGAATTTGCCTACTGATACTACCCACAGTTCATCCGATTTCATCGCTTGGTTTACCCTAGCCTGCCAGTGCTAAGTGCCAACGAATTTTTATGATTTATTATTTTTGTTATTTATTAATTTTTACAAAACAGTTTACATGATTCATTACTGCATCATATACAGGAGCTTAGATTACTGTCTATAAATGAAACGCTTCTCTAGGCTTAGGTTGAGGACTATGAGCAACATAACCTTTGTCTCCAAAATGCTGGGTAAATTTTCAAGATTTATTTTGGAAAAAAAAAAAAAACTTCGAAGCTGTAAAATGTGGTAATTGTTGCTGACAACAAACTGGCGCTAGTATAAATATTAAGTTTATCTGTCTTGGCTCAACAGACAGAGGACTGAGCCTCCACTACATGTTGGGCTAAATGATCCATTTGTGGTGTGTCATGTCAACACAAAAAAACTTTCAGATTTTGGAGGTTTTCAGATTCTGGAATTTTGGATAAAGGATTCTGTATGCCACTAAAAGAACAAATGAACACCCTAATGACTTTCCCCCAGAAAAATAATTTCAAGAATCAGGATTCTAGCTGGCCATAGTGTAGGGGCTGACAATAAAGGTCTTAAATGATATGAGCATGCAGCAATACTGTGAATAGTAATTGAAGGTGATCACAAAACAATTAAGGTTACTAAAGAATACTATTATGATTCACAGAATCTGGGAACTTTATAATAAGAATGGCTAAATTTTAAAAGAATAAAAATGGTATTAACAATGCTAAAAGATTTTGCATTTGGAAGACTCAATAAATTGTAGCTGAAAATTTAAGTGTTCATACACATTAATCTATACTGCAATAAATCAAACCACCTCTGCATATCAACTTCACATATGCAGTGCTGTAGATACATTCTTCATGGTAAATGACTGACACATGTTAAATCATTCAATTCTCTGATAAAGGTAAAAATTTTATGGGAGCAATCTAGAGCGTGACAGCAAGCAGAACTGACAATGGTTACTATAATGCCTAATTTGTAACAACAAAACACGTTTATAAATCTGCCATTAACTTGTAAAGAGAATATTATGAGCATTCTAAAGGTAATGGCAAGCTGATAATATTAAGTACTGTAATCTACAGGAGTGAAAGGGATATTACAAACTACTTGAGGACGCTACTGTCTACACATGTGTACCAATACCTTGCTCTTAAGATTTTAAATGCAGTCCTCCTGCAAAGAGAATCAAGTTATTAAAAGACATATTTTTTAAAAATTAAAGCTAAGTCAGAGATATAAATGATTTTTTATGGAACCTTTCTGTAAACTCAACCTTTCCAGTAAATATTTAACAGACTAACATAAATGAATGTACTGTATATCAAATAAGATCACAACTAAAATATATAGCAGTATGTGGCTTAAGGAACAAGGTAAAGGGGTAGACTGATGAATAACAATATCAAAAAGAAAGAAAACCTGTTGCCTCCAGGCAAGTTGTTATGAGATTGACTGCAGATCATGTGTAGTGGAAACTGTGAGAGGATGTGACAGTGGATGCAAGTCTGAGCTTTACTCTGCTAACAAGCATACAAAATGAAAACTAATGCGATACTTGTTTTATCACATATACATAAAACACAATCACAAGTGGGGTGAGAAACTAAATTGTGTCTGATTTACTCTAACAATTTGACAATGGAATAAGAGGTTAGAAACTAAATATAAAATTAGAAAACAATCAATTGTACATTATTTTTCTTAAAACTTTCTTTGAAACAAGTGACATTATTTTCATTGTGCGAAGTACTGTAGAACAGTTATAACAAAGCAAAATGGGAACACTGTAGTATCCTTGTCCTGACTCCAAATCTAGAAGACCCGACCCTTATGGGTTAACTCCCAAGGTTTACATTTTTTTCTTTAACACACCAGCCATCTTCCACCAAGATAGGGAGACCCAAACTAAGGAAACATTCACCCTCATTCATTCCATAGCTGTTAATGGAGAGAGATAAGTGTATGCATTTCTAATTCCCAGGTTAACTTCTCAAACTTGATGTGCATACATGTTTTAGCGACTAGTCACACACACTCATTTCTAAATATATTTGAGAAGAGCATGTGAAGGCTCCAAGAAGCCCACATTTTCACATAATGAATGGAATCACAGGACTTGTCAATGCAAGGTGGTGGAAGTTTTGAATACTTTTTACTGAAAGCACTCTTTTAAATGTTTTACTACTAGCTAACAAGAATTCTCACCTTAACAGAGTTCATACACTTTCAATTATTAATACTGTAGAAATATACTAATTCCTTCAAACTCTTCACTTTTGAATTCATGTAATTTTCTTACAAATGCCCCATGATATAAATTGAATACTCAATAGTTATGTGAGGCATTCACCTGTGCTCCATCCAGATACATATACATATACAAAAAAAAAATTTATTTCATATAATGTACAAACAATAATTATTATACAGGTGTATTTTGCTTATTAATTTATACAATACACAATGCAGCCAAAACCATTACCAATAAGTTGTGTGTAACAGTTGATTTGGAAATGTCTGTACAAAGCAGACTTCCTTTATTTTTCTAAGCTTGAGATATTAGTATTTTTTTCCTCAAGCAGGTTGGATTGTCCTGAACTTTCAATTATAAATACTTTACAGACTGCATTATAGGCAACTTTATTCAGATTAGTAGATTAAGAGGGCTAATAAACCAGAATAACCTAAGAAAGTCAGGCAATGACTATTTCTACTGATGGGCTTTTTTGGCTCTTCCTAAGAATGTGACACATTCTTAGGGGCATTAGGTTTCAGAAGACTTGCCCATACATCCCACCTTACCCAACTGAACCCAGGTACTTTCAACTGAGAGCTTAATATGTTACCACTGAGCTAAAAGACACCTGTGCTGTACCAAGGATTATGATACAGTACAGTACAGTGCAGTGACAGCATACATCACACCTCGTAAGTGTAACCCAAGTAATATAGATGAATCTGCTCTTAAAAAGAAAGTTGTGCACAATGAAATTGAACGATATAATCAAGTTAAGCACTAAGCCCAAAAGGGTCAATTGACACTGTAGGGAAGGATGTGTGAAGGGAAAAGGAGTGATGGGCAGGAGTGTGCAAGGGTAGAGGGTTAGTACGGCAATGGGGAAACTGTAAGACTAAAATCTATATCAAAGTTGATGCAATAGGTTAATTTCTGCTAAAAAGTCAAAGAGCGACTCTGCATCAAAGGTGGAGCTCTCAGCAAGGTCAGTTAGTGTGTGTTGAGGCAATGGATGTCGGAAGTGAATCCTGCAAGCCCACTGATAGACAGAACAATCTATTAAGATATGGTGAACTGACAGTCCTCACAAAATGGTGCCAGGCTTCAGATGGATGCTGAAATGTCTGCAAAGTAAAAATACCCAGCAGTTGCACATGCGTCTAATTCACCATCTTGTTGGTATTGTATACCAAGTACAGCCTCTCCTCACTTAACGACATAGTTCCTTTCCAAAGACCACTTCAGTAAACGAATTTGTCGCTAAGTGAGGAATACAGCTTCTCCTAACTTAGCAACTTACTTCTTTATCGCCTCAGACCTTAGTATACAGCCTCTCCTCACTTAACAACGGAGTTCCGTTTCTAAGGCCACATCGTTAAATGAATTTGTCGCTAAGTGAGGAGCATACTATAATGGTAGTGGGTTTGTGTCAACCATCATTGATACTGTTTTAACCCTTTCAGGGTCTGTGCCGTAGATCTACGGCTTTACGTTGAGGGTCCAAACAGTAGATCTATGCCAAAATTCTAGCGGCGTCAAATTTAGCACGAGAAGGCTGGTAGGCCTACATCTGAGAGAATGGGTCTGGGTGGTCAGTGTGCACACTATAGAAAAAATCTGGACGCCCGCATGGCATTGTGGGAATGCCGCCAAAGTAGCTTTGTTCATCGTGCCTGGCGGCAAGGAAGCTCTCACTCCCCACTCACTCTTCGGGAGAAATCTGACTCTCCTCTTCACAACTTACAGTTCTAAGACTGATGTAAGTGGAGCTGAAGAGGAATTCTATGGTTTTGAACCATATGGTACCATTGTACCATATGGTACAATGATACCATATGGTACATTGGTGCCATGTCATACAATGGTATCATATGGTACAATGTGCCATATGGTACATTATACCATATGGTACATTATACCATATGGTACAGTATACCATATGGTACATTGTACCATATAGTACAGGGTACAGGGACCCTAATGGAAATAAGTCTGTCTGGCTTTTTTGGGCTATCCTAGGTTCTCCAAACATATGCTGCTAAGTATGATATTCTATGTAACTTTACTTGTGTATACCTAAATAAACTTAATTACGATGCCACATGCGCTTGAGTAAGTTTATTCAGGTGTACAGAAATACAATTACATGGATTATTATACATAGCAGCATATATATAAAATCCTAGGATAACCCAAAAAAGTCAGTGTGACTTATTTCCATAGGGATCCTTGTATCTGTACCATATGGTGTCCTGTACTGTATGGTACCCTGTACCATATGGTACCCTGTGCCATATGGTACCCTGTGCCACATGGTACCCTGTGCCATATGGTACCCTGCACCATATGGTACCCTGCACAATATGGTACCCTGCACCATGTTTTCCTGTACTGCATGGTACCCTATACCATATAGTACAGTGTACCATATGGTACCCTGTAACATATGATACCGTGTACCATATGGTCAATAGGAGGTGTTGGTGGCAGGAGACACTAGCCAAGACTGAGTGGCAACGCAAGCTAGCTACTGACTCAGCAGTTTCCAAGACAAAGTGCTTTGTCATCCACCTCAAGGAACATGTCGAGTTCCTATACATTTGTAAATACATAATAGAACATTACTAATATACAACATTTTTGTATATTTTTGTTGTAAACAATTATTGTAAACAAAATAATTATGAAAATACAAGTGCTTATTGTGTTGAATACAACAGTACAATATAATACCATATGGTACAATGAACCATGCAATATCATTGTACTGTATGGTACAGTGTACCATATGGTACCATTGCACCATATGGTACCATTGTATCATATGGTACCATTGTATATGGTACCATTGTACCAAATGGTGCCATTGTACCATACTCTACCATATGGTACCATTGTATCATATGCCATTGTACCATATTGTACCATATGGTACAATTGTACTATATGGTACCATTGCACCCTATGGCACCATTGTACCATATGGTACTATATGGTACCATTGTATTCAACACAATAACCGCACTAATATTTTCATCATTTTGTTTACAATAAACTTGTAAACAAGTTTTGTAAGCAATATAATGATAAACAAATTAGTGCAAGTATTGTGTTGAATACAATGAGTTTACACTTATACAATATACTTTATAATGGTCTCACAGGCCACAAATGTTACTAGAAAAAGAAAAAATTAGAAAAGAAAAGAAAAAAGTATAAAAAACATAAAATAAAAAAATGCGATTTTGTGGAAGTCACTGATGTTGCCACCACCCAGTCATTTTGGGTCAACTTCCCGCCACTGTAGCTCAGTAAGTACTGATCAGAAAAACTTTTTTTTGTTTCATTACCTTCACAAAATTATTATCTTTAATTCTGAAGGTAAAAAAAATTTTTTTTTTTTTCAAAATTTCTTGGACACTGGAGCACCCCTTCAGATTTTGGCCTTGGACCCTGAAAGGGTTAATGTCACCTTTGCACCATTTATAACATTTCTGGTATACAGTGGACCCCCGGTTAACGAACTTTTTTCATTCCAGTAGTATGTTCAGGTGCCAGTACTGACCGAATTTTTTCCCATAAGGAATATTGTGAAGTAGATTAGTCCATTTCAGACCCCCAAACATACACGTACAAACGCACTTACATAAATACACTTACATAATTGGTCGCATTTGGAGGTGATCGTTAAGCGGGGGTCCACTGTATTTTTAAATGTTTATACAGTAGTGTACTGTACACTGAAATAAACAGAATAGAGGGAATCAGCTCTAATATACATTATTTAGTTATGAATACTGGTCAGAGAGCCCGTCGTAAGTCCGAATCATTGGTAAATGAGTATGTCGCTAAATGAGGAGAGACTGTCCTGTATAAACATTTAAAAATACAATGGACCCTCAACCAATGGCATTAATCCATTCCAGAGACCTTGCCGTTAGTCGAACTTGCCGTTGCTTGAATTAATTTTGCCCATAAGAAATAATGGAAATAGAATTAATCTGTTCCTGACAGCCCGAAGTATGAATTTTTTTTTTTTTTTTTTACATGAAATATACATTTCCCTATACCAAAATGAATGGGACATGCAAAATAAACAATAATTAAATGCCACTTACCTTTATTGTGGAGTTGTTACCGAGTAATGAGACGGTAGGAGGGAAGATGATGCAGGCGTTTTATTGTTTGGAAGGGGAATCCCCTTCCATAAATACTTGAGGTACCAAGTCCTTTGGTGGGGTTACCTCCCTTCTTGGTTTTTTAATGCCACTAGGACCAGCTTCAGAGTCACTGGACCCCTGTCACGCAAAATATCTGTCCAGAGAGCTGTTACTCATGTGCCCTTAGGATTTCCCTAAAATGGGACACAAGAATGTCATTGTACATGTTGCCAATACGGCTTGCAACTTCTGTGACAGGATAAAATTCATCGATAAATGCTTGCACTTTTGTAAACATTGAACACATTTCCCTAATCCTTGACGAAGTCATCTTCCTCCGTCTCTCTTCATCATGCTCTGAAGAACATTCCTGAGATGTGATCTGTTGCTGGTGCACCTGAAGCTCTTGCAGGTCTGCAGTGGTTAGTTCTTCCTGGTCATTCTGCACCAACTCTTCCACATCCTCACCACAAACCTCCAACCCCAAGGACTTCCCTAATGACACAACAGCTTCCACTGCTGGCATAGCCTCCTGAGGGTTAGCCCCAAACCCTTCAAAATCCCTCTCCTCTACACAGTCTGGCCACAGTTTCCTCCAAGCAAAGTTCAAGGTCCTCTTAGCCACTCCCTCCCAAGCCTTACTTATAAGGTTTACACAACTGAGGATACTGAAGTGATCTTTTCAAAACTCTCTTAGGGTCAACTGAATGTCTGAGGTCACTTCAAAGCACTTTTGAAACACTGCTTTTGTGTAGACTTTTTTGAAGTTTGAAATGACCTGCTGATCCATGGGCTGGAGAAGAGGAGTTGTATTAGGAGGCAAAAACTTCACCTTAGCGAAACCAAACTCTTCTGCAATTTCCTCTTGCAAGTCATGAGGATGAGCAGGAGCACTGTCCATTACCAGAAGGCACTTGAGTTCCAATTTATTTTCCTGGAGGTATTTTGTCACAGTGGGGCCAAACACACCATAAAACCAGTCCAAGAAAAATTCCCTAGTGACCCATGCCTTACTGTTTGATCTCCACAGCACACACAAATTGCACTTGATGATATTGTTTTTTCTGAACACTCTGGAGTTTCAGAGTGATACACCAATAAAGGCTTCACTCTGCAATCATCACTAGCATTACTACACAACATTAATGTTAGCCTATATTTCACAGGCTTATGTCCTGGGAGTGCCTTTTCCTCCTGAGTAATGTAGGTCCTGTTTGGCATTTTCTTCCAAAACAGGCCTGTTTCATCACAATTAAACACTTGTTCAGGTTTTAAGTTTTCAGTCTCTATGTATTCCTTAACCCTTTGAGGGTCGACAGGCCCTCTCCGAAACTCGTTCTCAGGGTCGGCCAAATTTAAAAAAAAAAAAATTATTTTCTCTTATGAAAAGATAGAGAATCTTTTCCCGATCATAACGACACCAAAAGTTTGAAATTTGATAGAAAACTTACGGAATTATGCTCTCGCAAAGTTAGCGGTCTCGGCGATGTTTACGGATTGGCGATTTTGCCCACTTTGAGCCCCATTTTCGGCCAATTTCACTGTACTAGTCGACAAAAAACATGAATATTTCGCTAGAACTCCATTTTTTCTATCGAATGGGTGCAAGAAACCACCCATTTACAAATTCAACTATCCAGTACAGTGGTCAGAATTTAGCAATTTTGCCAATTTCACACAAATTTCAAAAGATGCCAATTTCGGAATAGGGTCCAGAATAAACAAGAAAGACATTCCTGGCGCTAAAATGACATTTCCTCTAGTCATTAGTCACGTCTCAAGGCCCCTCTTATATTCTTTTGCTTTCCACTTTGAATTTTTATTCTCACAAAAAATATAAGATTTACTGTTATGCAGACTACTGCATTAGTGTAAAAAATGGTATAAATATTATTGGTGCACTTGTGAAAGAATATTAGACTCACCAGTTGACGTGTATTGCACGCTTGGCACGATTTGTTTACTTTTGAAGTTTGGTAAAAATCGAACATTTCTGCTACTTTGAGCTCAATTTCAAGGCACCTTTCATTGTAAAACCAGTCAAAATCATCTCAATTTCAGTAATATGTCTTCCATTCTATAAAATGAGACCAAGAAAACTAGAATACAACAATAAATACCATACGAAAATACACTGCAAAGTCGCTGATTTATTAAAAAAAAATGGTCAAAGTTTTTTCTTTCTCATTATGCACTGTGTGCTGCAGGATTTTTTTTAGACTGTGCACACTGACCACATAGACCCATTCTTTCATATAAAGGCCTACCAGCTTTCTCCCACTAGATTTGAGGCCGCTAGAATTTATGAGTACTAGTACGTCAAAAACCCCTACGCGTAAGACGTACTAGTACGACGAAAACCCTCAAAGGGTTAAAGTCCTTCACATATTTTTCAGTTGCTTTTTTGTCTGAACTGGCTGCTTCACCATGCCTTACCACACTGTGTATGCCACTACGAATCTTAAATCTCTCAAACCAGCCTTTGCTGGCCTTAAATTCATCATCAGCAGCAGCACTATTTTCAGGCATTTTCTTAATAAGATCATCATGCAACTTCCTTGCCTTTTCACAAATTATAGACTGAGAAACACTATCTCCTGATAATTATTTTTCATTTATCCATACCAATAACAGTCTCTCTACCTCTTCAGTTATTTGCAGTCTCCATTTTGAAAACACTTGAACCTTTCGCAACAACAGCTTCCTTGATTGCCTTTCTGTTCACCAAGATAGTAATGATGGTTGAATGTGATTTGTTGTATTGCCTTTCCAACTCAAGACATACGCACTCCACTCTCGTATTTTTTAATTATCTCTTTCTTTATTTCTATCGTAATTCTCACCCTTTTTAACACAGGCTTAGCACTAGAAGCTTTCTTGGGGCCCATGGTGGCTTATTTAGTGGTTACAAGCACTAAAAACACTGGAATAATCTTTATGCCAAAAAGCGCCGTTAGACGAATTTGTTGTTACTTAATGCTGCCGTTAGTTGAGGGTCCACTGTATACCAGAAATGTTACAAATAGTGCAAAGGTGACATTAAAACAATATCAAAGATGGTCGACACAAACCCACTACCATTATAGTATGCTCCTCACTGATGTGGTCTTAGGAACAGAACTACATCGTTAAATGAGGAGAGGCTGTATACTAAAGTACCTTCTTTTTGGTACATTTATTGAATAAAAGCATCAACCACTCCAAAACTATATCTTGACCTACTTTAAATATTTCTCTCTTAATCCCATCAATCTTAGATGCTTTACCCCCTTTCACTCTACCTAATGCCTCACACACCTTCCCCACACTCACATTTGACTCTTCCTCACTCTTAAAAGATGTTACACCTCTCTGGCCAATGCATGAAATTACAGATTTTCCCTCTTCAACATTTAACAACTCTTCAAAATATTCCCTTCATTTTGCCAATACCTCCAACTCCCCTCATCTGTTTTTAACTGTCAAATTTATTCATTCCCTAGGCTATCTCAACCTATTAATATCACTCCAAAATACATTCATAGCACCTCACCCACTTTCTTGTTTCCTCTCCTTCTACATTCCTTTACCACTCACTTAACCTCTCTAACTCTCCACATACTAGACCCTCCTTATATTACTTCATATGATAACTTTCTCTTATCACTCTCTCTACCTCACCATTCCACCAATTACTCCTCTTTTCTCCCACACCCACCCTCCTATATCTGCAAACATCTGCTGGACACTAACACTGCTTTCTTAAATCTACCCCATACCTCTTCAGCCCAATTACCTATAATCTCACTAGCCTATCTTTCTACCAATAGTTGCTAATAGCCTACCCTATCTATCTCCTCCTCTTATAGTTTAAAACTTTCACCTTTCTCTTGCTTACTGATGCCATTCTCCTTGTACCCCATCCATCTTTTACTCTCAATGTGGCTACAACTAAAAAATCATCTGACATACCTGTTGCCCCTCTATAAACAGACATCCAGAAGTCTATCCATCAGCCTTTTATTCATCAACACATAATCCAACAAACTATCTTCTTCATGCCCTATATCATATCTCGTATAGTTATTTATCCTCTTCCTTAAAACACGTATTACCTATTACCAAACCTCTTTCCATACAAAATTCAATTAAGGCCCCCCATTATCATTTACTCCTGGCACCCCAAACTTACCTACTACTCTCTCTACATCTGTTTTTGCCACTTTAGCATTTATGTCCCTTACCACAATTACTCTCTCACTCAGTCGAAAACTCACTAAGCACTCACTCAATATCTCCCAAAAATCTCTCTTCTTTTCCATTTTCCTGTGGAGATGAAAGGAAAATAAACAAGAACAAGAACTATTAGGAAAATAGAAAAAATTCAGATGGGTGTGTATACGTGTATAGGCATGTGTAATGTGACCCAAATGTAAATAGAATTATCAAGATGTACCTGTTACCTTGCATTATTTATGAGACAAAAAGAAAAGATACTAATAATCTTACCATTGTGCAAAACAATTACAGGTTTCCATTTCACGCTCATTGGGCAGGACAGTTGTACCTCCCTATGTAGCTGCTGTCTACCAACCTACTACCTATATGCATCATTTTTTATTTTCTAGCTCAACAGCATGTTGACCCAAAAAAGGAAACACATTCACCATCATTCATTCAATCCCCATTTCTCCAGAAGGGCTGGCATCCCTATTCAAATTATTCTTTGACTGCAACATCCTTCCTCACTCCTTTAGACTGCATACACTGTCCTTCCCACCTCCAGGATTATTATTTTATTATTATGAATTATTATAACTACTACTTAGGGGTAAGCACTAAATCTATAGGATTACACAGCACTTGGACAATGGGAGGCAATCCAAGGGAGGGGAGGACAAATCATGGAACGTGTGGGGTTTGAACTTATGGCAAGTCAGACCTAAAACTAGCAGGCCAGTGCTAGGACTGGCTTGCCATGGGTTCAAACTACATTTGTTCAGTGATTTGTTTGCAGCTGTTATTATGGTTTCATGAGTCAAGAAGGAGAAGGACCTCGATCTTAAGAACTGGAGCTACCATCCCCTTCTGTTCCCAAGTTCAGTAGAGTAATCAAATTATGCTCCTAGAGATCCCATGAAACCAGAATCTGTGAATGACATATTATAGTTGCATAATAATTATTTTTCAAATTTAAGCTTAATTTGTGATTCTGGTCAGCTAATATTTATAATTCATGAGAAAGAATGACCAGAAAGAAGCAGAGATTTGGATGTGGGGAAAAACATTAAGCAAATTTCAAGAAAATTCTATTAATTTTCACTCTGGAAATCATACACAGTGGGCCCCCCAAAATGGGCATCTCTAAAATCCTGAGAATAATTAAATCTATTCACTGGTTGCCCATTGGTAAAAATGTTAGATATAACCGAATTAAAATTCGGTTATATCCGCAAAATTGGCAGTTCCGCTTTGCTGTACTTTACTTCAAATAGCAGCCCATAAGTCATATATTTTGCAAACCTCTTATTGACTACAGGTACCTTGTATATCATCACTGCTTCCTTTAGGCCGAGGAACCTTTTTGCACTCTTGTGTATACAATATGGTCACAAATTTCACAGCACTTCCCAAAAAAGGTTATTACCTTTCATGTCTGTAATATTAGGCAGTCTCAGCTCTTTATTCTCAATACAGTTCATATGGTCAAGGGTAGAATGAGTTTCAACTTGAGGTTGTCTTGGCTCTTTATTCTCAATACAACTCATCTGATAGAAGATGGATGTGGACCAAGTGTCACTCAATAATAAACCTTTACCTTTAACTGCTGTCCTCTGATGTCTAGCTATTTCCATCATCCCATACTTGTGACTTGCTTCTGTGATTCTTTTATCCTAACAGTCTGGAATGAGGCCAGACTTCCTTGCTGACTGCCTGTTTAAGAAGACTATTCCTGCATGTGGCTCACAGGTTTACATAGCCATCACAACCTGGCTGATCAGGCAGTTCACTGCCCCTGCTGAGCCAGTTCTGCAGCTTTTACCACTTCTCTACACTCAAGTGGATCTACTCTGCTAGTAGCATCTTTCTTTCATTGTCTGAAGTTCTACAACCTCTCTATAGGTCACTTGGATTAAAGTGTCATAAACAGTGATCAATGTAAAGCGAGAAACCATTTAAACGAAAAAATTATACACAGGTAAGACAGATCTTTATAGATGTAAGACAGATCTGTATATATGTAAGTCAGATCTAAGGAAGAGGAACTCTCATTAAAGCTGCAACATACAGCTCTCTCTCTCGCCTGTGTTAGCATTTTTGTCTAAGTTGTTTCTAATCTGAAACTCTACAAGACTCATAGCAACCTCATACATCATGACCATATTTATCTGGACATACAATAGTGCATTTCAGGCAAATTAGGTCAGTGTCTCAGGATAAGACCCACACCAGTCCACTAGCACCCAGGTACCCATTTACTGATGGATGAACATAGACAACAGGTGTAAAGAAACACCCAATGTTTCTATCCTGGCTGGGAATCGAATATTTACCAAAAATTACATATGGCTAGCCCAAGCCAGGCACTAGAAATATGCCACTTTGACTTTTTTGAGTTATCCTAGGTTCTCTACACATATGCTGCTATGTGTGACAATCTATGTAGAGAAAATAGCTTGTTTGTTTTAGTTTTATGGTGCAGTACGAGTGTATATCACAGTTAGCCCTGTGCTATACTCCATCTTCTCTAATACAAGCCCCCCCAAGACAGGGATAGGAGAATGGTACTTGTATCTCACATCCTCTTCATACCTCCATCAAACTGTTTGGTATTATGCCAAATATTATTCATTCTTTTAGGTAGTAGGTTGGTAGACAGCAACCACCCAGGGAGGTACTACCGTCCTGCCAAGTGAATGTAAAATGTAAGCCTGTAATTGTTTTACATGATGGTAGGATTGCTGGTGTCCATTTTTCTGTCTCATAAACACACAAGATTTCAGGTATGTCTTGCTACTTCTACTCACACTTAGGTCTCACTACACATACATGTACAAGCATATATATATATATATACACCCCTCTGGGTTTTCTTCTATTTTCTTTCTAGTTCTTGTTCTTGTTTATTTCCTCTTATCTCCATGGGGAAGTAGAACAGAATTCTTTCTCCGTAAGCCATGCGTGTTGCAAGAGGCAACTAAAATGCCAGGAGCAAGGAGCTAGTAACCCCTTCTCTTGTATATATTACTAAATGTAAAAGGAGAAACTTTCGTTTTTCCTTTTGGGCCACCCCGCCTCGGTGGGATACGGCCGGTGTGTTGAAAGAAAGATTATTCATTCTGGAGTATTTAACATGTTTTTATGTTACATGTATTTATATTGTTTATTGGCAAATAAGCCGTACTTTTGATATTAGCGTAACAATAAAGCATATTCCCCTGCATCATGAGACTGAGCTCATAGCAACCAACAGTGGCTTCAAAGCCACCTTATCTTTAATGGACAACGTACTGTGTAGGTGCTTTACACAACGAGAAGCATTTCTTTTATTCGTTGGAACCATGGCTAGGGCTAAAAGCAGGTTATAACAATAAATGGAGAAAAAGAAATTGGAATGACATGCAGCAAGCAGTGCCACCAAACAGTACCAGCAGGTTGGTGTGGCGACCCAGGAAATTTTTAATTATGCTAGCCGAAATTAGTGCTGAATAACTGGTGGAACTGGATGTCTGATTGCCGGATTTGTGATGGTGGACCTATAGTACAATAACTCCCTCCTCTCAAATTTGAAGATTCTTATGATGACCTCCATGGAAAAAATTCAGTATATCACTGGTGTCACTATTTCTCCCCTTGTTAGGAAGCTGCATGACTATTTAGGTTTAATGGCAAATGAAAAAATTGACAGATAATAGATGGCAAGTCTTGTTAGATCTTGCTTCATAAATAGTGTACCACATTATGATCAACTCTAACCATTTATCAATAAAAATATCTGATAATTTTATACCCAAATTTTTGCATCAGGATATCTGCAATCGCCAACAGTCTAACTGAACATCGATTAGACTGCAATTACTGGACAAAGGATTGAGCCTTCACCAGTTCTTGTGCTGAAAGATTCCTGAGGGTTTAGTACTTCACGAAATATTAAGCATCATATTTTTGCTATCATCATCATCTACAACAACAATAATAATAATAATAATAATAATAATAATAATAATAATAATAATAATAATAATCTTTATTTCTACAAGGACTTGTACAACATATACAGGCCTATATAAAAAAAAAAAAGGCCCTTTGTTATGCAAAGCATTTCAGGCAAATTAGGTCAATTTTGTCCCCAGGATGTGACCCACACAAGTCTGCTAACACCCAGGTACCTATTTTACTGACAGGTGAACAGGGACAGCAGGTGTCTTAAGGAAACAAGACCTAATGTTTCCACCCACACCATGGATCAAACTACAGACCTCAATACACAAATAACCCGCACATAAAAGAGAGAAGCTTACGGCGACGTTTCGGTCCGACTTGGACCATTGACAATGGTCCAAATCGGACCGAAACGTCGTCGTAAGCTTCTCTCTTTTATGTGCGGGTTATTTGTATATCGTTCCAGTCACGGTATTGTGCCTTTTTGTAATTTACAGACCTCAATGTGTGAGCTGAGTTTAGCAATTGAGGTACGGGACATCACAAAGCTCTGATCAACTTTGCATGAAGCCCTTGTGGAACCTACTGAGCTCCATTAGCATTCCTGGTATTGCTAACAGATTTCTTGTAAATTACAGCAATGCAAAACATCTACATACTATTACAGTGGTACCTTGACTTACGAGTGCCCCAACTTACAAGTTTTCTGAGTTACAAGCCGTCACTCAGTTGATTTTTTGCTTTGAGTTGCGAGCCAAAATCCAAGTTATGAGTGAGCTTCAGATACGCCACCACTAGTTGGCACAGCAAACACCACAACATCGGACCAGCATCCCAATGTTTTGTGCTTTTTGTGCAGTTATTTTGCCAAATTTAATTTTTCTAACCATGAGTCCTAAGAAAGTTAGTGCAAAAGACAGTACTGAGAAGAGGATGATGATGTCCATTGAATTAAAGCATGAAATTTAAGAAAAACACGAGAAAATCGCTTTTGTTTCAACGTTTTCCTTATGAAACTAGTGATATGGTGCAGTTAGCATCACAAACATTCCATTTTCCCTTATAATAGGATCTCAAAAGGCAAGAATGGAAAGATATGGTCAGAGCGATAATTATTTTTACCTCGGGATTGGCTGCCACTACTTGTCACATAATGACGTATTTTATTCATTCTAGAGTATAGGTAGTAGGTTGGTAGACAGCAACCACCCAGGGAAGTACTACCGTCCTGCCAGATGACTGTGAAACAAAAACCTGTAACTGTTTTGCATGATGGTAGGATTGCTGGTTTCTTTTTCTGTCTCATAAACACGCTAGATAACAGGGATATCTTGCTACTCCTACTTACACTTTGGTCACACTTCACAGACACGCACATGCATATATATATATACATACATCTAGGTTTTTCTCCTTTTTCTAAATAGCTCTTGTTCTTTTTTATTTCTTCTATTGTCCATGGGGAAGTGGAAAAGAATCTTTCCTCCGTAAACCATGCGTGTCGTATGAGGCGACTAAAATGCCGGGAGCAATGGGCTAGTAACCCCTTCTCCTGTATACATTTACTAAAAAAGAGAAGAAGAAAAACTTTATAAAACTGGGATGCTTAAATGTGCGTGGATGTAGTGCGGATGACAAGAAACAGATGATTGCTGATGTTATGAATGAAAAGAAGTTGGATGTCCTGGCTCTAAGCGAAACAAAGCTGAAGGGGGTAGGAGAGTTTCAGTGGGGGGAAATAAATGGGATTAAATCTGGAGTATCTGAGAGAGTTAGAGCAAAGGAAGGGGTAGCAGTAATGTTAAATGATCAGTTATGGAAGGAGAAAAGAGAATATGAATGTGTAAATTCAAGAATTATGTGGATTAAAGTAAAGGTTGGATGCGAGAAGTGGGTCATAATAAGCGTGTATGCACCTGGAGAAGAGAGGAATGCAGAGGAGAGAGAGAGATTTTGGGAGATGTTAAGTGAATGTATAGGAGCCTTTGAACCAAGTGAGAGAGTAATTGTGGTAGGGGACCTGAATGCTAAAGTAGGAGAAACTTTTAGAGAGGGTGTGGTAGGTAAGTTTGGGGTGCCAGGTGTAAATGATAATGGGAGCCCTTTGATTGAACTTTGTATAGAAAGGGGTTTAGTTATAGGTAATACACATTTTAAGAAAAAGAGGATAAATAAGTATACACGATATGATGAAGGGCGAAATGACAGTAGTTTGTTGGATTATGTATTGGTAGATAAAAGACTGTTGAGTAGACTTCAGGATGTACATGTTTATAGAGGGGCCACAGATATATCAGATCACTTTCTAGTTGTAGCTACACTGAGAGTAAAAGGTAGATGGGATACAAGGAGAATAGAAGCATCAGGGAAGAGAGAGGTGAAGGTTTATAAACTAAAAGAGGAGGCAGTTAGGGTAAGATATAAACAGCTATTGGAGGATAGATGGGCTAATGAGAGCATAGGCAATGGGGTCGAAGAGGTATGGGGTAGGTTTAAAAATGTAGTGTTAGAGTGTTCAGCAGAAGTTTGTGGTTACAGGAAAGTGGGTGCAGGAGGGAAGAGGAGCGATTGGTGGAATGATAATGTAAAGAGAGTAGTAAGGGAGAAAAAGTTAGCATATGAGAAGTTTTTACAAAGTAGAAGTGATGCAAGGAGGGAAGAGTATATGGAGAAAAAGAGAGAGGTTAAGAGAGTGGTGAAGCAATGTAAAAAGAGAGCAAATGAGAGAGTGGGTGAGATGTTATCAACAAATTTTGTTGAAAATAAGAAAAAGTTTTGGAGTGAGATTAACAAGTTAAGAAAGCCTAGAGAACAAATGGATTTGTCAGTTAAAAATAGGAGAGGAGAGTTATTAAATGGAGAGTTAGAGGTATTGGGAAGATGGAGGGAATATTTTGAGGAATTGTTAAATGTTGATGAAGATAGGGAAGCTGTGATTTCGTGTATAGGGCAAGGAGGAATAACATCTTGTAGGAGTGAGGAAGAGCCAGTTGTGAGTGTGGGGGAAGTTCGTGAGGCAGTAGGTAAAATGAAAGGGGGTAAGGCAGCCGGGATTGATGGGATAAAGATAGAAATGTTAAAAGCAGGTGGGGATATAGTTTTGGAGTGGTTGGTGCAATTATTTAATAAATGTATGGAAGAGGGTAAGGTCCCTAGGGATTGGCAGAGAGCATGCATAGGTCCTTTGTATAAAGGCAAAGGGGATAAAAGAGAGTGCAAAAATTATAGGGGGATAAGTTTGTTGAGTGTACCTGGTAAAGTGTATGGTAGAGTTATAATTGAAAGAATTAAGAGTAAGACGGAGAATAGGATAGCAGATGAACAAGGAGGCTTTAGGAAAGGTAGGGGGTGTGTGGACCAGGTGTTTACAGTGAAACATATAAGTGAACAGTATTTAGATAAGGCTAAAGAGGTCTTTGTGGCATTTATGGATTTGGAAAAGGCATATGACAGGGTGGATAGGGGGGCAATGTGGCAGATGTTGCAAGTGTATGGTGTAGGAGGTAGGTTACTGAAAGCAGTGAAGAGTTTTTACGAGGATAGTGAGGCTCAAGTTAGAGTATGTAGGAAAGAGGGAAATTTTTTCCCAGTAAAAGTAGGCCTTAGACAAGGATGTGTGATGTCACCGTGGTTGTTTAATATATTTATAGATGGGGTTGTAAGAGAAGTAAATGCGAGGGTCTTGGCAAGAGGCGTGGAGTTAAAAGATAAAGAATCACACACAAGGTGGGAGTTGTCACAGCTGCTCTTTGCTGATGACACTGTGCTCTTGGGAGATTCTGAAGAGAAGCTGCAGAGATTGGTGGATGAATTTGGTAGGGTGTGCAAAAGAAGAAAATTAAAGGTGAATACAGGAAAGAGTAAGGTTATGAGGATAACAAAAAGATTAGGTGATGAAAGATTGAATATCAGATTGGAGGGAGAGAGTATGGAGGAGGTGAACGTATTCAGATATTTGGGAGTGGACGTGTCAGCGGATGGGTCTATGAAAGATGAGGTGAATCATAGAATTGATGAGGGAAAAAGAGTGAGTGGTGCACTTAGGAGTCTGTGGAGACAAAGAACTTTGTCCTTGGAGGCAAAGAGGGGAATGTATGAGAGTATAGTTTTACCAACGCTCTTATATGGGTGTGAAGCGTGGGTGATGAATGTTGCAGCGAGGAGAAGGCTGGAGGCAGTGGAGATGTCATGTCTGAGGGCAATGTGTGGTGTGAATATAATGCAGAGAATTCGTAGTTTGGAAGTTAGGAGGAGGTGCGGGATTACCAAAACTGTTGTCCAGAGGGCTGAGGAAGGGTTGTTGAGGTGGTTCGGACATGTAGAGAGAATGGAGCGAAACAGAATGACTTCAAGAGTGTATCAGTCTGTAGTGGAAGGAAGGCGGGGTAGGGGTCGGCCTAGGAAGGGTTGGAGGGAGGGGGTAAAGGAGGTTTTGTGTGCGAGGGGCTTGGACTTCCAGCAGGCATGCGTGAGCGTGTTTGATAGGAGTGAATGGAGACAAATGGTTTTTAATACTTGACGTGCTGTTGGAGTGTGAGCAAAGTAACATTTATGAAGGGATTCAGGGAAACCGGCAGGCCGGACTTGAGTCCTGGAGATGGGAAGTACAGTGCCTGCACTCTGAAGGAGGGGTGTTAATGTTGCAGTTTAAAAACTGTAGTGTAAAGCACCCTTCTGGCAAGACAGTGATGGAGTGAATGATGGTGAAAGTTTTTCTTTTTCGGGCCACCCTGCCTTGGTGGGAATCGGCCAGTGTGATAATAAAAAAAAAAAAAAAATAGAGTATATATCATGTTTCTTTATTTTTTTTTTCCATTATCACATCGGCTGATTCACACCAAGGCAGGGTGGTCCAAAAAAGAAAAACTTTCACCATTCACTCCATCATTGTCTTGCCAGAGATGTGCTTACACTACAGTTATAAAGCTGCAACATTAACACCCCTCCTTCAGAGTGCACACATTGCACTTCCCATCTCCAGGACTTAAGCCCAGCCTGCTGATTTCCCTGAATCCCTTAATAAATGTTACTTTGCTCACACTCCAACAGCACATCAAGTATTAAAAACCATTTGTCTCCATTCACTCCTATCAAATACGCTCACACATGCTTGCTGGAAGGCCAAGCCCCTCGCACGCACAACCTCCTTTACCCCCTCCCTCCAACCTTTCCTAGGCTTACTCCTACCCTGCCTTCCCTCCACTACAGATTTATACACTCTCAACTTCATTCTATTTTGTTACATCCTCTCTACATGTCAGAACCCCCTCAACAACCCCTCCTAAGCCCTCTCGATAATAGTTTTGGTAATCTCGCACCTCCTCCTAACTTCCAAACTACGAATTCTCTGCATTATATTCACACCACACACTGCCCTCAGACATGACATCCCCACTGCCTCCAACCTTCTCCTTGTTGCAATATTCATCTCCCATGCTTCACACTCATATAAGAGCATTGGTATAACTATACTCTCATACATTCCCCCACTTTGCTTCCACAGACAAAGTTCTTTGGCTCCACAGACTCCTTAGTGCACCACTCACCCTTTTCCCCACATCAATTCTATGATTCACCTCATCCTTCATAGACCCATCTGCTGACACATCCACTCCTAAATATCGGAATACATTCACCTCCTCCATACTCTCTCCCTCCAATCTGATGTCCAATCTTTCATCACCTAATCATTTATCCTCGTAACCTTACTCTTTCTTACAGTATTCACTTTTAATTTTGTTCTTTTACATACCCTACCAAACTCATCAACCAACCTCTGCAACTTCTCTTCAGAATCTCCCAAAAGCACAGTGTCATCAGCAAAGAGCAACTGTCACAACTCCCAGTGTGTGTTAGATTCTTCAACTTTTAACCCCACACCTCTTGCCAAGACCCTAGCATTCACTACTCTTACAACCCCATCTATAAATATATTGAACAACCATGGTGACATCATATATCCTTGTCTAAGGCCTACTTTTACTGGAAAATAATCTCCCTCTCTCCTACATACTCTAACCTGAGCCTCGCTATCCTCGTAAAAACTCTTCACTGCTTTCAGTAACCTACCTATACCATACACCTGCAACATCTGCCACATTGCCCCCTATCCACCCTGTCATATGCCTTTTCTAAATCCAGAAATGCCACAAAAACCTCTTTACCCTTATCTAAATACTGTTCACCTATATGTTTCACTGTAAACACTTGGTCTACACACCCCCTACCTTTCCTAAAGCCTCCTTGTTCATCTGCTATCCTACTCTCTCTGTCTTACTCTTAATTCTTTCCATAATAACTACCATACACTTTACCAGGTATACTCTACAGACTTCTTCTTTCAACACACCGGCCATATCCCACCGAGGCAGGGTGGCCCAAAAGGAAAAACGAAAGTTTCTCCTTTTACATTTAGTAATATATACAGGAGAAGGGGTTACTAGCCCCTTGCCCCTGGCATTTTAGTTGCCTCTTACAACACGCATGGCTTACGGAGGAAGAATTCTGTTCCACTTCTCCATGGAGATAAGAGGAAATAAACAAGAACAAGAACTAGAAAGAAAATAGCAGAAAACCCAGAGGGGTGTGTATATATATATGCTTGTACATGTGTGTGTACTGTGACCTAAGTGTAAGTAGAAGTAGCAAGACATACACAAATAACCCGCACATAAAAGAGAGAAGCTTACGACGACGTTTCGGTCCGACTTGGACCATTGACAAAGTCACGGTATTGTGCCTTTTTGTTATTTATTTAGCAAGACATACCTGTAATCTTGCATATTTATGAGACAGACAAAAGACACCTGCAATCCTACCATCATGTAAAACAATTACAGGATTTCGTTTCACACTCACTTGGCAGGACGGTAGCACCCCCCTGGATGGTTGCTGTCTACCAACCTACTACCAATAACTCTACAGACTTATTCCCCTATAATTTTTGCACTCTCTTTTATCCCCTTTGCCTTTATACAAAGGAACTATGCATGCTCTCTGCCAATCCCTAGGTACCTTACCCTCTTCCACACATTTGTTAAATAATAGCACCAACCACTCCAAAACTATATCTCCTCCTGCTTTTAACATTTCTATCTTTATCCCATCAATCCCAGCTGCCTTATCCCCTTTCATTCTACCCACTGCCTCACGAACCTACCCCACACTCACAACTGGCTCTTCCTCACTCCTACAAGATGTTATTCCTCCATGCCCTATACATGAAATCACAGCCTCCCTATCTTCATCAACACACATGCGTATAAATACGTCAAACACGGTGGCTCGTAAGACATATATATACGACCGAAACAGTCAAAGGGTTAGCTCATGTGCAAGTCCCACTCAAATCCAACCCCTCTCACTCATGTATTTATCCAACCTAAATTTGAAACTACCCAAAGTTTTAGCCTCAATAACCCTACTAGGCAAACTATTCCACTCATCACCTACCCTATTTCCAAACCAATACTTTCCTGTATCCTTTCTAAATCTAAACTTATCTAATTTAAATCCATTACTGCGGGTTCTCTCTTGGAGAGATATCCTCAAGACCTTATTTATATCCCCATTATTAATACCCATCTTCCACTTATACACTTCGATCATGTCTCCCCTCATTCTTTGTCTAACAAGTGAATGTAATTTAAGAGTCTTCAATCTTTCTTCATATGGAAGATTTTTAATGCTATGTATTAATTTAGTGATTCTACGCTGAATGTTTTCTAACAAATTTATGTCCATTCTGTAATATGGAAACCAGAACTGAGTTCCGTAATCTAGGTGAGGCCTTACTAATGATGTATAAAGCTGTAATATAACCGCTCAACTTCTGTTTCTTACACTTTTTGATATAAATCCCAGTAATCTGTTTGCCTTATTATGTATGCTTAGGCAATGCTGTTTTGGTTTAAGGTTACTGCTTACCATAACCCCGAAGTCCTTCTCGCAATCTGTATGGCTAAGTTCTACATTATTTAACTTATAAGTGCTAGGTTTATGGACACTCCCGAGCTTCAGAACCTTGCATTTATCTCCACTGAACTGCATCTGCCACTTTTCTGACCAGGTATTGAGTTTGTCTAAATCCTCCTGACGTTCCCTGATATCTACGTTTGAATCAATTATCCTACCTATCTTTGTGTCATCGGAGAATTTTCTCATTTAAAGCAACAACGGGCCTAAGACTGATCCCTGTGGAACGCCACTTGTCACATATCCCCACTTGGATTTAACCCCATTCATGCACACTCTGCTTCCTGTCTGCGAGCCATGACTCAATCCATGAGAGCACTTTTCCCCCAATGCCATGAGCTGCCACTTTGTCAGTCTTTGGTGTGGTACTCTATCAAAAGCCCTACTGAAATCTAAATAAACAATATCAAATTCTTTATCATGATCAACAGCCTCAAAAGCTTTACTGAAGAAAGTTAATAAATTAGTTAGACAAGAATGGCCTCTTGTGAATCCATGCTGAGTATCATTAATCAGATTATGCTTATCCAGATGGCTTCTTATAATCTCAGCTATTACTGACTAGTAATTTGCCTGCAACTGAGGTCAGGCTTATTGAGCAGTAATTTGAAGGTAACGACTTGTCCCCTGCTTCAAAAATAGGAATTACATTAGCCATCTTCCACTTCTCCACACACCAGCCAGGGTACTTTCCCACACACACACACACCAGACAGGATACTTCCCCACACACCAGACAGGGTACTTCCCCACACACACGATTTGATTTGATTGGGACTTCTGCATGAGTGAATAGAATTATCAAAGCTTATTGCTTGGGAAGCATTGAAAAATGGGTTTGACAAATACAATTCTGTTATTGGGATGGTTTGTGAAGGACCTGCCTAGTATGGGGCAACAGGTCTGCTGCAGTGTTCCTGCTTTCTAATGTACACCAGCCAGGGTACTTCCCCACACACCAGCCAGGGTACTTCCCACACACACCAGCCAGGGTACTTCCCCACACACCAGCCAGGGTACTTCTCCACACACACGATTTGATATGATTGGGACTTGCGCATGAGTGAATAGAATTGTCAAAGCTTATTGCTTGGGAAGCAGTGAAAATTGGGTTGGGAAAATACGATTCTATTAGTGGGATGGTTTGTGAAGGGCCTGCCTAGTATGGCCCAACAGGCCTGTTGCAGTGTTCCTGCTTTCTTATGTGCAAACACAGCTGTTGCAGGCCATGCTGGCAACATCTACAATGACAATGTTGTGTCCCATTTTAGGGAAATCTTAAAGAGATGCCAGAAACAGAGCTCTCTGGACAGATATTTTGTGAGACAGGGGTCCAGTGACTCTCAAGCTGGTCCTAGTGGCATTTAAAAACAAAGAAGGGAAGTAACCCCAGAAAAGAACTTGGTACCTGAAGTCTTTATGGAAGGGGATTCCCCTTCCAAACAATAGTACACCTCCATCCTCTCCCCTCCATCACTAAGTCTTCAATAAAGGTAAGTGTCATTTTAGTAATGTTTTACTCTGCATGTTTCATTGTTTTCTGTGTAGGGAAATGCATATTTCATGTAGAAAAATTATTTTGTTTAAATACTTTTGGGTGTCTGGAACGGATTAATTGGATTTCCATTATTTCTTATGGGGAAAATTAATTTGGAATGTCAGATTCTGAGTAAGTCACTCTCTCTGGAATGGATTAATTATGTAATCCGGGGGTCCAGTGTATATACGTTAGTACCGCTAGTGCCCCAAATGTAAATCCACGTTTTATTTTTCCTGCCTCCTAATTTGGCATGATTGGCCTAAGATGCCTGGTCAGCATAGAATGGGTCTTAGCCCTTGGTGTGCACAGTATTAAAAAATCTGGGACCACTTAGTACCTTGTGGGAGCACCAAGTCAATTGAGCACCAGCTAGAGCAAACAGCATGGCAAACACCTGGGATTCACTGATTTCATGTAGTATTAACACTCCCATTTTAAGAGGAAAGTGATGTTGATCCTGAGTTTAGTGGCTTTGAGGTGGATGTGGCCATAAGTGGTCGAGGAAATATCAAAAACCTCAATAATAACCCATGTGCAACATTTGTGCAACACCCTTTCAGAATGTCTTATAACCTATCCCTAAGTAAAGAGAAACAATTCTGGAACATGTAATACATGTTTGGCAGGCTGGCTGGGTGACTGAGTGGCTGGCAGGCCAACTTGCTGGCTGGCCGGTCAACTGGCTGGCTCTATCTCCATCTGTCTGTCTGTATCTATGTCTATCTCTCTGTCTGTCTCCATCTGTCTCTATCTCTTTCTATCTGTCTCTGTCTATCTCTCACAGGTACACGAGTACAATTACTGTATAGTGTAAATTACCTAGGATAACCCAAAAAATCCAGACAAAGTGCTATACTGTGCTTATAGCATATGTAATACCTGTTGGTTCATGAGTGGCTCTCTCTGAGACAGAGAAAGACAAGCAGAGAGACCGATAAGAGACAGAGATAAACAGAGAGCTAGACAGACACACAGACAGAGAGCTTGACAGACAGACAGAGGGACAGATGTGTTTATGTGTAACAGTGAAAACAAATAAATCAGGGTCGACGCTCATCAAATGTCACCACGTATCTTATCTTATCACTGCACTGTCAGCAGTAGACTGACACTTGTCTTATATCATACTTCAAGGGAACTTACTATTATTTTTTTTTTTTTCAACAAGTCGGCTATCTCTCACTGAGGCAAGAGTGATTCAAAAAGAAAGAAAATCCCCAAAAAGAAAATACAGTGGAACCTCAAATATCGAACTTTCTTCGGTCCAGAAGGCTGTTCGAGTGCCTTTACCGAATGAATTTATTCCCATCAGCGGCTGGCTGGATGGCAAAACGTCTACGATAGGGATGCCCGGGTGTTGCGCATGTGTCTTAATTTCATCTTGTCGGTATTATATACCATTCTTGTACTACTACTACCGCCACCTCTTCCTGCCTATATATAGCCGTCCTGCTCCACTTCTGGTTAGTGTGACTTTGTCAATGGTCCAAGTCGGACCGAAACGTCGTCGTAAGCTTCTCTCTTTTATGTGCGGGTTATTTGTGTATAGATTAGTCCATTTCAGACCCCTCAAAAATACACTTATAAAAGCACTTACAAAAATACACTTACATAATTGGTCGTGTTGGGAGCAGTTCGATTTTTGAGGTTCCACTGTACTTTCATCATCATTCAACACTTTCACCTCACTCATACGTAATCACTGTTTTTGCAGAGGCACCCCACATACAACAGTTTAGAAGTATATATAAAGATATATAATATATCCCTCCAAACTGCCAATATCTCAAACCCCTTTTAAAGTGTAGGCATTGTACTTCCCATTTCCAGTACTCAAAAATGGCAGATGAAGTTCAATGTGGGTAAGTGTAAGGTACTAGTCCTTGGTAATGAAAATAACCCTTGAAGATATAAACTAGGTGAAGTAGAGCATGATCATACAGTATGTGAAAAAGACTTGGGAGTCATGGTAAGCAGAAATCTAAAGCCAAGACAGCAGTGCCAAAGTGTGCGGAATAAGGCTAACAGATTACGGGGATTTATTTCAAGAAATGTAAGTAACAGAAGTCCAAAAGTTATTTTACAGCTCTATACATCACTAGAGAGGCCTAACTTGGATTATGCCACTCAGTTTTGGTCTCCTTACTACAGGATGAATATAGACTTATTAGAAAACATACAAAGAAGAATGAATAAAATGATTTACTGTATAAGGAATCTCCCATATGAAGACAGACTTAGAGCCTTGAATCTCCACTCTCTGGAGAGATGTAGAATGAGGGGAGATATAATCGAGGTGTATAAGTGGATGATGGGCATAAACAAAGGTGATATTAATAAAGTACTGAGGGTGTAGAACCAGGAAAGAACCAGAAATAATGGATTTAAGTTGGATAAATTTAGATTTACAAAGGACATAGGTACTGGTTTTCGAACAGAGTGGTGGATGCGTGGAATAGTCTTCCAAGTAGGGTGGTCGAGGCTAGGATCTTGGGTAGCTTTAACCCTTTGAGGGTCGATAGGCCCTCTCAGAAACTCGTTCTCAGGGTCGGCCAAATTTAAAAAAAAAAAAAAAAATTCCTATGAAAAGATAAGAGAATCTTTTCCCGATCATAATGACACCAAAATTATGAGATTTGATGGAAAACTTACGGAATTATGCTCTCACGAAGTTAGCGGTCTCGGTGATGTTTACGCATCGGCCATTTTGCCCACTTTGAGCCCCATTTTCGGCCAATTCCACTGTACTAGTCGACAAAAAACATGAATATTTCGCTAGAACTACATTTTTTCTATTGAATAAGTGCAAGAAACCACCCATTTATGATTTTCAACTATCCAATACAGTGGTCAGAATTTAGCAATTTTGCCAATTTCACACAAATTTCAAAAAATGCCAATTTCCGAATAGGGTCCAGAACAAACAAGAAATACATTCCTGGCACTAAAATGACATTTCCTCTGTTCGTTAGTCACGTCTCAAGGCCCCTCTTACATTCTTTTGTTTTCCACTTTGAATTTTTCTCACAAAAAATAAAAGATTTACTGTTATGCAGACTACTGCATTAGTGTAAAAAAAGGTATAAATCATACTGGCGCACTTGCAAAAGAATATTAGACTCACCAGTTGACGTGTATTGGACGCTTGGCATGATTTGTATACTTTTGAACTTTGGTAAAAGTCGAACATTTCTGCTACTTTGAGCTCAATTTCAAGGTACTTTTCATTGTAAAACCAGTCAAAATCATCTCAATTTCTGTGATATGCCTTCCATTCTATAAAATGAGACCAAGAAAACTAGAATACAACAATAAATACCATACAAAAATACAGTGCAAAGTCGCTGTTTTATTCCAAAAAAATGGTCAAAGTTTTTTTTTTCTCATTATGCACTGTGTGCTGCAGGATTTTTTTCATACCGTGCACACTGACCACATAGACCCATTCTTTCATATGGAGGCCTACCAGCCTTTTCCCGCGAGATTTGATTTGACGGCGCTAGAATTTATGCGTACTAGTACGTCAAAAACCCCTGCGCGTAAGACGTACTAGTACGTCCAAAACCCTCAAAGGGTTAAAAAGAGACTGGACAAATATATGAGTGGGAGGGGCTGGGTTTGACTGGTGTCTTATTTTTTTTTTTTTTGTGGACACAGTGGTGCCTATACTAACCTTCCTATTGTGTAGAAATATACCTAGTTGCACAAATCTCATTAAGCTAGCTGGCCCAGTGGCTAACGCGATGGTCTGGAGTTTTGAGACTCTCTGACTGCGGGTTCAAACCCCATCCTTGGTATGGTTTGTTTGCAATCGTGTCATTACGATTTTGTGAATCTTGCCTCTAATTCTTTCAATAATAACCCTACTATACACTTTTCCTGGTATACTCAGTAAACTTATTCCTCTATAATTTTTACAATCTCTTTGTCCCCCTTCCCTTTATATAAAGGAATTATACATACTTATACACCTACCATCCGACTTACGACCTGCTCGACTTACGACCACTCGACTTACGACCGTGTTTTTTATGCCAAATTTCTGGGAAATAAACAACTATCTGTGTTGTACACAGTGTTTATCCTAAATCTTACAGTATAAAATACAGTACTAACAGCATAAAAAGTAAAGTAAAACATGAAATACCAAAATAAAGCAATAAAATAAAGTAATTACAAAAATGTTTTGTTGATATTCAGTAGTAAAGTTCGACTTACGACCATTTCGACTTACGACCGGTTTCTCGGAACCGAACTCGGTCGTAAGTCGGATGGTAGGTGTATTTATACTACTCATATTTATTAATATTATATAATCCCACGTATCTAAAACATTGCTGGGACCTATAAATACTTTGTATATATTCCTAGACAATAGTAAATGACCAAGGCAGGTGTAAATGTCCACCTGTCAATGTGTTTGTGACAATTTGAATACAATTTCAGTACCTAATATTAGTGTCAGAACAAAGATTGGTTATGAAGTGACAAGAACTACTATAAATTGTAATTATCAGAACATAAAAATTATATAAAATAATATAAAAACAAGAAAAAAAGATATATGGGGAACACTTCTGCAAGCGCAGGACTTGATGTTGCCATCAGGCAAGTATCCAGCAAGTATTAACTGTGCACATCTTCTTCAGTTTGTGTGTATTAAAATTAATATTTCATGTGGTAAATTTTTTTTTTTTCATACTTTGGGGTGTCAGGAACGGATTAATTTGATTTCCTTTATTTCTTATGGGGAAAATTAATTCGCCTTACGATAATTTTGGCATATGATGAGCTCTCAGGAACGGATTAGTATCGTAAGGCGGGGGTCCACTGTAATTGGTTTACAAGATGGCAGGATTGCTGGTGTCTTTTTTTTTTTTGTCTCATACACATGCAAAATTTCAGGTACATCTTGCTACTTCTACTTACACATAGCTCACACTACACATACATGTACAAGCATATATATACACACACCCCTCTGGGTTTTCTTCTATTTTCTTTCTAGTTCTTGTTCTTGTTTATTTCCTCTTACCTCCATGGGGAAGTTGAACAGAATTCTTCCTCCGTAAGCCATGTGTGTTTTAAGAGGCGATTAAAATGCCGGGAGCAAGGGGCTAGTAACCCCTTCTCCTGTATATATTACTAAATGTAAAAGGAGAAACTTTCGTTTTTACTCTTGGGCCACCCCACCTCGGTGGGATATGGCCGTTGTGTTGAAAGAAAGAACACTTAGAAAAACGTGCTCTTTATTTCTACATAAAAAAAATGATTTTATCTTTTCAAAATATTCAGGGCACTAGGCGAGAGAACGTATATATATATTTGGACTGATTACGGGTTAAATATATGGTCCACTTTAAGGGCCTGACCTACTGAAGGTAGTTGGCACTGCCCACATGTTACATCTTCAACCACTGCATCTTCTTCCACTGGCTCTATTATAAAAGGCTCCTTTCTCAGACCTCTGTTTTAGATTGACGAGCTTGCTGTGCAGGCAAAACATTTCTTAATAAACACTCCAGGTGTTGTCTGCATGGTATCCATCACTCCTAGCATTAGAGTATAACCAGGTTTTACCACAAAAACAATACAGTAATTAGTTTACGAAACTTGAAATTCAACAAAATGTGACAAATTCACTTTTGATGAAACAACCTCAAGATTTGCAGACACACCTTCAGGAACACAAGTATACATGCTGAACGGAAGATAACATGCATTCCCACATCACGGACTGAGGAAAGCATAACTAATGTATGTATCAAGAAAATAAGAGGGAAAAGTGAAGGTACCTTAAGGCAGCTATCCACCTCATCAAAACAATGGAACAAAACAGTCACGTATACTCTAATAAAACCCATCATAACTCGCCCAGGATCAACACACACAACATAACTCATTGACCTGATGCCTAGATTCAAGCCCTGCCTTCTCTTGGTAATCATGATTCAAAGTGTATGAAGCACCTGAACAAGCCCTTTTAAATAAAATACTTTGGCAACTACACCTACTACTACAGTGGACCCCAGTTATCGGCTGTAATGCATTCCAGAAGGGTGGCCTAAATTTGAAATGGCAGAAAACCGAAGTAATATTTCCCATAAGAAATAATGTAAATCCAATTAATCCATTCCAGACATCCAAACATATTAACAAAAAATACATTTTTTAAAAAATACCTACAGTTTTACATACAGAAAACAAAGAGAAAGAAATATAAAGCAGTAATTTTAATAATAAATGAACATTAAATACCTTTATTGAAGACTCTTGTTGCTATCTGGAAGAAGGCAAGGAGGGGAGAGAGAAGAAAGTTTATTGTTTGGAAGGGGAATACCCCTCCATAAGGACTACTTCAGGTATCAAAGCCCTCTCTGGGGTTACTTCCCTTCTTTGTCTTTTACTGCCACTAGGACCAACTTGAGAGCTGCTGCACCCCTGTCACACCAAAAATCTGTCCAGAGAGGCATGTTTCTGGCATCTCTGTAAAATCTGCCTAAAATGGGACAAAACATTGTCATTGAACATGTTGCAGACACGGCTTGTAAAAGTTTTGTCAGGGTGATAATTCTCCGCAAAACTTTGCACCTCACTCCACTTTGCACAGATGTCCTTAATCACTGAAGAAGGCACATTCTTCCCCCTCTCTTTCTCCTCTGAAGCAATATCCTCAGCTGCAGTCTGTTGCTTTTCCTGTTGAAGGTGTTGCAGCTCTTCAGTGGTTAGCTCTTCCCTGGGGTCCTCCACCAACTTTTCCACATCCTCACCACTCACATCCAACCCCATGGACTTCTCCAAAGACACAATAGATTCCACAATAGGTGCAGGGTCATCAGGGTCAGCCTCAAACCCTTCAAAATCCTTGTCGAGAACACATTCTGGTCACAATTTTCTCCAAGCAGAGTTCAAAGTCCTGGAAATCACTCCCTGTCAAGCCATATCTATAAGGCTTATGCAATGGAGGATATTGAAGTGATTCCTCCAGAACAATCTCAGGGTCAATTCAGTATCCGAGGTCACTTCAAAACACTGCTTTGGCGTACAGTTTTTTGAAGTTTGAAATGACCTGCTGGTCCATGGGCTGGATGAGAGGAGTGGTATTAGGGGGCAAAAACTTCACTGACATGAAGTTACATTCCTCAAACAATGTCTGGAGGATGAGCAGGAGCACTGTCCATTACCAGGAGGCACTTAAGTGACAATTTACTTTCCAGGAGGTATTTCCTCACACTCGGGCCAAACACCTCATTGACCCACTCAAAGAAAATTAGCCTTGTGACCCATGCCTTATTGTTAGCTGTCCACATCACACACAATTTACTCTTCATGACATTGTTTTTCTTGAACACTCGAGGATTTTCAGTGATACATGAGTAAAGGCTTCACTTTGAAATCTCAACTAGCGTTACCCCAGGACAAAAGAGTTAGCCTATCCTTCATAGGCTTGTGTCCTGGCAGTACCTTTTCCTACTGCTTGATGTAGGTCCTCTCTGGCATTTTGTTCCAAAAGAGGCCTATTTCATCACAACTGAACACTTGTTGGGAGAGGAATACCTCAGCCTCTATGTACCCCTTGAATTCATCAACGAATGCTTCGGCTGCACATTTGTCAGAACTTGCAGCCTTGCCATGCCTTACAACACTGTGTATGTCACTACGCTTTTTGAATCTATCGAACTAGCCTTTGTTGGCATTCGTTCCCAGCATTTTCTTTATGAGATCCGCATGCAGTTGCCTTGCTTTCCCGCAAATTATTTCCTTCGAAACGCTATCTCCCACTAATTGTTTCTCGTTGACCCACACCAACAATAACTTCTCCACATCCTCGATTGTTCGAGACCTCTGTTTTGTTAGCATATTTACACCTTTCGCAACATAAGCTTCCTCGATTTCTGCTTTTTTCAACAGGATGGAACTGACTGTTAATGTAGATTTCCCATACATCCTGGCCAGCTCCACCACACATACGGCACTTTCATATTTTGCGATAACTTCTTTCTTGACTTCTATCGTGTTTCTCACCTTTTTTTACCAAAGAGCTGGCACTTTGAACTTTCTTTGGCCCCATGGTGACTTATTTCAGTTGCAATCAATAAACAAGCACCAAAAACAAAGGATGAACACACAGAGTATTCCTAACTCAACGAGAGAGACGCGCAGACTGAGTGTGATACATGTGAGGAAGCGCATCGCCAGCAGGTGGACATGTCTCATACCAACGACTTCTGAGTGGATGGCTAAAATTCGGGGGGAAATTTTGGCAAAAAAAAGTGCTCAATTTCCGAATTGGCCAATTTCCACACCGGCTGATATCCGGTGGTCCACTGTATTTACTGATAGTATGAAGCCAGACAAAAATCCCTCCCAACTATCAAGAGATTAACAGCATGTCTCCTGCCGTCTGTCTCCACTCCACTGTCTCGCCTGCCCTCAGGATGATCGTATGATTTACTAGGCAGTGTTTCTGCATATTTCTGTGTACAATATTTCATCCATAGTACACCTGTATGTTATAGGTGTACTGTGGATGAAATATTGTACAATAAGGTTTTACCAGCTGCATCTGAAATACCAGCTGTTGGCTTATGCACTGTCTACCAATAATTAATTTATATTAATTCCTTTGTAATAAGTTTTGGCAAAACTACATATTTGCTTTCATTCATAATACAAAATATTTTCAAGTACTGTATATAAAGCACATTTGAAGATATTAGAGAACGCTGCAGTTAGTCATTTCTGCTTACTAAAATAGTATTTAAATTTAATGCAAGTACAGAAACATAGTTTTTAAAACTCACAACCCAAAATAAACAAAAAACAAACAAACAAACAAAAAAAAAGGCACATGTATAAGTTACTTGAAAGTACCTCTGGATGCTGTTACTTTACTCAGGTATCCTGTTTTGTACCATTATTTCTCATGCCTTCATATAATTTGCTCATAAAAAAACAAGTATTCAAGAGCTTCAGTTGGTCATTTCACTCACATAATCACCTTTAAAAAGGTCATGTACATCACGGCTACTGTATTTACCAATGGCAGCACATTCCAGGCTTGATAACTACTGTACTAGTTTGGCTTAATTTTGCCAATAATCTTAAACTGACATACATCTTGTAATAGTTTATCTTCCATATCTATTTGAAATTAACCCATGAAAGCAAATTTAAATGTTTACATATCTAAGTTAACTAAAAACAATGTTATAATCTGTTTCTTAGATCATTCTGTTTAACGTTGAAATGCAAGAAAAACTAATGATAAAGTTTCTATATTATTAGATAATACACCTGTAATGACTATGTGGTTGAATTGTGCACCTGAATGTATGTGGAGAGAAAAACTTTAATGTTTAGCAACAAATGAATGCCAAATTATCAATATCCATAATACTTTTTATAATTATATTTACTAATATATATATATATATATATATAGTGCCTAATTTTACACATACATTTTTTTTATCAATATAAATTTTTAACTAGGAAATAAATTACTGAAAGACATCTGATTTATTAAATATTCAAAAGTCACACAAGGTTACTCTAAAACTGTCAAACAAACAAAAAAACAAAAAAAATTACCTCTCTGAACTATGATGAGCAGCAACACATGCAATTGTCTTGAAGCTGAAATTTAGTCTGATTCCAAAACTTTACTCTTAAAACTTATTGCAGAGGTAACAATTATTTTTTTCAGAGCAATGCTCCACAAATAATGCTGTCATGCTTAGCTTAAAAGGGGCAGGTATCACTTTGATTAAGCTCATAATCAACTTCTTTTGAAATTCAAGAAAGCACTTTGGCAGCCTAACTGCATCTACACAAATTATAATGTACTAAAACACTTTCATAAATTAGTCAAGGCTCCATTTTCAAGCATATAATATTACATGGCACAAAACAACCACAAGCACAAGACAGGCAAGAACAAGGAAGAGCAAGAAAAATGACAATAGTGAAGAGGGAGGGAGGGTAAAGTACAGAAGTAGATGGTAGTGTAGTAGGTGAAGTAGTAAGTGGTAGTGGTAGTGGTGGTGGTGTAGTAAGTGTAAGTGGTGATGGTAGTGATGGTGGTAAGTGATGGTACTGGTAATGTTGATGTATTGGTAATGCTGGGGGTGGTACTGGTAATGCTGGGGATGGTATTGGTAATGTTGGTGGTGGTAGTGATGGTAATAGTAATGTTGGTGGTGGTAGTGATGGTAATAGTAATGTTGGTGGAGGTAGTGATGGTAGTGGTAATGTTGGTGGAGGTAGTGATGGTATAGGTAATGCTGGAAGTTGTGATGGTACTGGTAGTGATGGTAATGGTATTGCTGGTGGAGATAGTGATGGTACTGTTATTGGTAACAGTGGTGATGGATGCATAATGTAAAATTGTGTTTCAACCAATGAGTCAAAATTACCAGGGCATTATTACTACTCCATCATTTAATACAATTAAAGATTAACCAATTACTGATTACTACAGGTGTGTAGAAAATTAGAAAGGCAATTGTTGTGGCCCTGATTCACATCCATAAATATTTTTAATATCCGCTGGCAGCAGGTTAAACAGTCTCTCACCACAGATGTTGACACAGCTTTCTCTTTTTGTATCTACGACACCCCTGCTCCTCAATGGATTTATTTCATATTTAAATCTCTCACTCTCTCTCTCACACACACACACACACACACACACACACACACACACACACACACACACACACACACACACAGAGGGATGTTGGGAAGTATTTCTTTAGTCACAGACTTGTAGAGAAGTGGAATAGTCTAAGAAGTGATGTAGTGGAGGCAGGATCCAAACACAGTTTTAACCCTTTGACTGTTTTGGTCGTATATATACATCTTACGAGCCAACGTATTTGACGTATACATGTATATACAGTAGGGCCCCGCTTTACGGCGTTTCGCCTTAAGGCGTTCTGCTAATACGGCGATGTCAAATTATGACCAAATTTGCTATACGGCAAGCGGTCTTTCAATACGGCGCCCCCCACCCAGTTTGTTTACATTCTCCGTGACCACATCTATTACGTCAGGAAATTTTCCAAAATTTCAAGTGTTTTGAAGTTACTGCGTATTTTATATGTACTCTGATAATTATACTTATGTGTACCTGTACCTAAATATACTACTTACACACTGTGCTGGTGTGAAGGTACACATTAAAATCGCTAAGTCTCTCTCTACTCATGACGCCAATACTACGTAATAATAATCACTCTTGGGCACACTAAATGTCTTATTTTACATTATTATAGGCATTTTTATTAATCTATCTATGATATTTTCCTCAAAATTATATATGAAACCCGTTACATAGCATATAAATATGATACATACACTCACAGAATAAAAATTGACGTAAATATGAGATTTGCTTACAAAGCAGCTGTGCAGGTAGTGTCGGAAGAATTACGTTTTCTCTAGTCAAACTGGAGGATAACTGTAGAAAAATATTCTATTTGTATGCCTTTACTCTATATATAGCAATTCACGACCCTTGTGGGTTTAGTGCTTTTTATTATTATAATAATAATAATATTATTATTATCTTCATTCACTCTAAAAATGGTGTGTTGCTGTTTGTTTATTCTGTACTAACTTGTACAACTTGTACACAATATAAGAGTATTTGTATTGTGAGGTAATTATTATTATAATAAAAAAATATTGAGGTAAATGTTTTACAAACTCTTACAAACGTACGCGAATGAACTAAAAGTAGACACACATTAATACGCATTTATTTCGCCTGACCAAGTGATCGCCCACTACCTGTTCAGTTTGTGTTCTTACATTGTCTCAACTCTGTATCTCATTCTCTCTCTTGTTTACTCTTTCGTTAACTAGTTGGCTCTCAATGACGATGGCGTCTAAGGTTATCTGTGATAAAAAGAGAAGTTGTAAGTCTCTTGCTTTAGGTGCCAAGTTAGAGGATGATGGTGTGCCATTCTGGTTTTATTTAATAAACACCCTGCCACTCACCTCTCACACATTAATATTAATATTTTAAGGTAAGTAATAAGTGTACTCTGTGTGTATCTTACCTTTTATTGTGTTTTTAATGCCTATTTCTATTGCTAACTTTGATGTTGGTGAGGGACTGTTGATTTAGAGAATTGGATCTGTGCTCCAGTTCCCCAAATTAAGCCTGAATGCCTTCCACATCCCCCCCCCAGGCACTGTATAATCCTATGGGTTTAGCGCTTCCCCCTTGATTATAATAATAATAATATTGCTAACTTAATATAAGTTAGTGTAAACTTGTTGTCTGGCATTTATTGCATATTTTATGTATGCTCTGATAATAATACTTGTAGAGCTGTGTGGTAGCCGGGTGGAGGGACAACATTACGTTTTCTCTGTTCAGCCATCAGAGAAAACGTTTATGAATCTGCGTTTGGCCCAGCCATTCCCCCACTTCGCTTTTGTTTACAATTTTCGGCATGAATTATTCATTACTTCTCCCTTCGTTTATGATGGCATCTAAAGGTAGTTGTTAGAAATGATTAAATTCAGTGAACAAGGTATGTCGATGTTAATAATATGGCTCTGGGTCACAGTGTAGGTAGCCGGTAGGTGTAGCCCAGGCAGGCTACACCTACCGGCTACCTACACTGACTTCCGACAAATAAATACTACTCACCTCTCTTCCTATATTAAGACTACACATATTTTAAGGTAAATAATGAGTGTACTGTATGTGTATTTTACCTCTATGGGATGTTTTAAATATCGTATATTAAGTATGAGACATGGAGCCAGGGCTACCTACACCAGGGCTACCTGCACCTGACTTCCTACAAATTAATATAAGCAAGCTAAACCAGGGCTACCTGCACCTGACTTCCTACAAATAAGTACTACTCGCCTCTCTCCCTACATTAAGATTACAAATACAGTGGACCCCCGCATAACGATTACCTCCGAATGCAATCAATTATGTAAGTGTATTTATGTAAGTGCGTTTGTACGTGTATGTTTGGGGGTCTGAAATGGACTAATCTACTTCACAATATTTCTAATGGGAACAAATTCGGTCAGTACTGGCACCTGAACATACTTCTGGAGTGAAAAAATATCGTTAACCGGGGGTCCACTGTACTTTAAGGTAAGTAATGAATGTACTGTGAATGTATTTTACTTTGTGTGTTTTTAATGCCTAGTTCTATTACTAACTTAATATAATTTAGTGTAAACTTGTTGTCTGGCATTTATATGCATTTATACATGGAAAAAATGGCATTCTGCCTTCCAGTGATGTCTGCTTTCCGGCGACAGCCTGGAACCTAACTCGCCGTATAAGTGGGGCCCTACTGTACTCAAAAATTCTAGCAGCTTCAAATCAAGCGGAAGAAAGCTGGTTGACCCACATGTGAGAGAATGGGTCTGTTTGGTCAGTGTGCACAGTATAAAAAAAATCCTGCAGCATGTAGTGCATAATGAGGAAAAAAAACTCCAACGGTGCTTTTGGATTAAAATGCCGACTTTGAGGTGTATTTTTGTATAGTTTTTATGGTTATATTCTCGTTTTCATAGTCACATTTGATAGAATGGAAAACATATTATAGAAATGGAGGCGATTTTGATTGGTTTTACTATGAAAAGGACCTTGAAATGGAGATCAAAGTAGGGGAAATGTTCGATTTTTGCTGATGTTCAAGAGTAAACAAGTGATGTAATTGTTCAATAAATGTCCAACTAGCCATTCTAATATGCAGTCATGAATGGGATGACATTATTTATACAATTATTACAATACTGCGGTAGTCTGCATAACAGTAAATCTTCTATTTTATGTTTGAAAAAAATTCAAAATAGAAAGCAAGATTAATATCAGAGGGGCCTGAAGACATGACTAATGAACAAAGAAAATGTTATTTTGGAGCCAGGAATGTCTGCATTGTTCATTCTGGACCCTATTTTGAAATTGGCATATTTTTTAATTTGCGTGAAATTGGCCAAATTGCCAATTTCTGACCACTTTATTGGGTAGTTGAAATCGGTAAATGGGCAGGTTATTGTACTCAGTCGATAGAGCAAATGGAGTTCTAAAGAAATAGCTATGAGTTTGGTCGACTGGAACAATGAAATTAGCCAAATATAGGGCTCAAAGTGGGTGAAGTCACCGATTTGTAAATAGCACCGAGGTCGCTAACTTCGCGAGAGCGTAATTCCATAAGTTTTCCATCAAATTTCGTACTTTTGGTGTCATTACCATTGAGAAAAGATTCTCTATCATTTCACAAGAAAAAATAATTTTTTTTTTTTTTCAAATATTTTGCAACACTAGGAGACGCCTCAGGATTTGGGGTTGTGACAGTCAAAGGGTTAAAAAGAGGTATGATAAAGCTCATGGAGCAGGAAGAGTGACCTAGTAGCAGCCAACAAAGAGGCAGGGCCAGGAGCTGTGACTCAACCCCTGCAACCACAACTAGGCGAGTACGTACGTATGTACGCAAACACACACACACACAGCATTAAACTACAGACCAGTGTCACTGACATGTATGCAAAGTCATGGAGAAGATTATCAGACAAGTAGTGGACCACCTAGAAAGGAATGAGCTTATAAATGACAGCCCGACAACTAGCATGGACTCAGAGACAGGAAAGCCTGTGTCACAAACCTACTAGAGGGAAAGGGGTGGGTAGAATGCATTTTCTTTGGCTGTAAGAAGGCTTTCGACACAGTCCGACACAAGAGATTAGTGCAAAAGTTGGAGGACCAGGCAGGTAAAACAGGGAAGGCACTGAAATGGATCAGAGAATACCTGATGGGATGGCAGCAGCGAGTCATGGTACGTGATGAGGTGTCAGAGTGGGCGCCTGTGACAAGCAGAGTTCCACAGGGGTCAGTTCTAGGACCAGTGCTGTTTCTGGTATATGTGAATAACACAACAGAAGGAATATACTCAGAAGTGTCACTGTTTGCAGACTATGTGAAGCTAATGAGGAGAATTAAATCAGAGGGTAGTCAGGCAGGACCACAAAGGGATCTTTACAGGCTGCAGGCCTGGTCTAGCATCTGGCTCCTGGAGTTCAACCCCACCAAATACAAAATCATGAAGATTGGGGAAGGGCAAAGAAGACTGCAGACAGAGTACACTGTACAGCCTAGGGGGCCAAAGACTACAAACCTCACTCAAGGAAAAGATCCTGGGGTGAGTATAACACCAAACACATCTCCTGAGGCACACATCAACTAAATAACTGATGCAGCAGATGGGCAACTAGCAAACCTAACAATAGGATTCCAACATCTCAGTAAGGAATCATTCAGGACTCTGTACACTGTTTATGTCAGGCCCATATTGGAGTATGCAGCACCAGTTTGGAACCAACATCTGGCCAAGCATGCAGGAAATTAGAAAAAGTGTAAAGGTTTGCAACGAGACTAGTCCTGGAGCTAAAGGGCACGTCCTACAAGGAGAGTTAAGGAAATATGACCTGATGACACTGGAGGACAGGAGGGATAGGGGGGACATGATAACGACATACAAAATACTGAAAGTAATCGACAAGGTGGACAGAAACAGGATGTTAAGAGTTGAGACACAGCAACAAGGGGTCACAATTGGAAGTTGAAGACTCAGATGAGTCACAGGGATGTTAGGAAGTATTTCTTCAGACACAGAGTTGTCAGGAAGTGGAACATCCTAGAAAGTGATGTAGTGGAGGCAGGAACCATACATAGCTTTAAGAAGAGGTATGATAAAGCTCATGGAGCAGGGAGAGAGAGAGGACCTAGTAGCACTCAGTGAAGAGGCAGGGCAAGGAGCTGAGTCTCAACCCCTGCAACCACAATTAGGCAAGTACGTACGTACGCGCGCGCGCGCGCACACACACACACACACACACGAATGCTGAGGTACAACCATGCTATCAAGAGCCACTGGAAAAATCAAGGGAGAAACTGACCACATACAGGCAGGATCCAGAGTCACAGAGGGTGAGGCAATGGGAGGAGGAAAGGGCAAAATCAGTGTTTATCCATGGGCTTCAGGAGAGAGAGGAAAGGACACACACTGAAAGGCAGCAGGAAGAAAGAAAGGAGATCGAGAAAATCATCATGAAAATAGGTGAAGAGATGGACGAGATTGTAAATTTTCAGAGAATAGGGGGGTACTCGAAGGGGAGAAACCGACCAATTAAGCTGATTCTCAGGACGGAAACAGTGCGGAACAGGATCCTCCAAGAGAAACCACGATTGAAATACTCGGAAGAGTACAAGAGGGTGTTCCTAGACAGAGATAGAACAAAATCAGAATGACAGCAGCTGAGGGAGAGGACAAAAAAGCGAAAGGAGCTAGGAAAAGAGACAAGGATGGAACCAGCAGAGGTCAGTCAGAGCAGAACAGAACAGCAAGGGCAAGCACACACACAACTATTCTCAGAACCATACAACCTATCACACCATCCCAACACACACTAAAATCCATACCCACAGCCTCCACCCAACACCGAGCTACAGAATCCCACAGCATGCCACCAGGTCTCCCACCCTCACAGGCCCCCCAAACCACAGTGTTGGAAAGGAAACTGAAGGTATGGTACACAAACGCTGATGGAATAACAAATAAGTGGGAGGAGTGGCATGAAAGAGTCAAAGAAGCATCACCGGACATCATAGCTCTCACAGAAACCAAGCTTACAGGTATGATAACAGATGCCATTTTTCCAATGGGATACCAAATCCTGAGGAAAGACAGAGGGAACAGGGGGGGTGGAGGAGTGGCATTGCTGATCAAAAATCGCTGGAATTTTGATGAGCTGGAGAGAGGAGACAGCGGAGAAGAAAGTGATTACATAGCGGGAACGCTTCACTCTGGAGGTCCCAAGGTGGTAATAGCAGTGATGTATAACCCACCACAGAACAGCAGGAGGCCAAGGCAAGAGTACGACGAGAGCAATAGAGCGATGGTTGACACACTGGCTGCAGTGGCGAGAAGAGCTCATGCATGCAGGGCAAAGCTCCTGATCATGGGTGACTTTAACCACAAGGAGATCGATTGGGAGAACTTGGACCCACATGGGGGCCAAGATACATGGAGGGCTAAGATGATGGAGGTGGTACTGGAAAACTTCATGTGCCAACACGTAAGGGACACTACAAGAGAGAGGAGAGGATGAACCAGCAAGGCTGGACTTAGTATTCACCTTGAGTAGTGCAGATATCGAGGACATCACATATGAAAGACCCCTTGGGGCGAGTGACCATGTGGTTTTAAGCTTCGAATACACAGTAGAGCTACAAGTGGAGGGAGAAGCAGGAAGGCCAGGACGAATGAAGCCAAACTACAAGAAAGGGGACTACACAGGAATGAGGAACTTCCTGAACGGGGTTCAGTGGGACAGAGAACTGGCAAGGAAGCCAGTTAATGAGATGATGGAATATGTAGCAACAAAATGCAAGGAGGCTGAGGAGAGGTTTGTACCCAAGGGTAACAGGAATAATGAAAAAGCCAGGATGAGCCCATGGTTTACCCAAAGGTGCAGGAGGCAAAAACCAAGTGTGCTAGGGAATGGAAGAAATATAGAAGGCAAAGGACCCAGGAGAATAAGGAGAGCAGTCGTAGAGCCAGAAACGAATATGCACAGATAAGAAGGGAGGCCCAAAGACAATATGAAAACGACATAGCAGCGAAAGCCAAATCTGACCCGAAACTGTTGTACAGCCACATCAGGAGGAAAACAACAGTCAAGGACCAGGTAATCAGGCTAAGGAAGGAAGGAGGAGAGACAACAAGAAATGACCGTGAAGTATGTGAGGAACTCAACAAGAGATTCAAAGAAGTGTTCACAGAGGAGACAGAAGGAGCTCCAGAAAGACGGAGAGGTGGGGCACACCACCATGTGCTGGACACAGTGCACACAACCGAGGAAGAAGTGAAGAGGCTTCTGAGTGAGCTAGATACCTCAAAGGCAATGGGGCCAGATAACATCTCCCCATGGGTATTGAGAGAGGGAGCAGAGGCGCTATGTGTACCCCTAACAACAATATTCAATACATCTATAGAAACAGGGAGATTGCCTGAGGCATGGAAGACAGCAAATGTAGTCCCAATCTTTAAAAAAGGAGACAGACATGAAGCATTAAACTACAGACCAGTGTCACTGACATGTATAGTATGCAAAATCATGGAGAAGATTATCAGGAGAAGAGTGGTGGAACACCTAGAAAGGAACGATCTCATCAACAGCAGCCAACATGGTTTCAGGGACGGGAAATCCTGTGTCACAAACCTACTGGAGTTCTATGACATGGTGACAGCAGTAAGACAAGAGAGAGAGGGGTGGGTGGATTGCATTTTCTTGGACTGCAAGAAGGCGTTTGACACAGTTCCACACAAGAGATTGGTGCAAAAACTGGAGGACCAAGCAGGGATAACAGGGAAGGCACTACAATGGATCAGGGAATACTTGTCAGGAAGACAGCAGCGAGTCATGGTACGTGGCGAGGTGTCAGAGTGGGCACCTGTGACCAGCGGGGTCCCACAGGGGTCAGTCCTAGGACCAGTGCTGTTTCTGGTATTTGTGAGCGACATGACGGAAGGAATAGACTCTGAGGTGTCCCTGTTTGCAGATGACGTGAAGTTGATGAGAAGAATTCACTCGATCGAAGACCAGGCAGAACTACAAAGGGATCTGGACAGGCTGCAGACCTGGTCCAGCAATTGGCTCCTGGAGTTCAATCCCACCAAGTGCAAAGTCATGAAGATTGGGGAAGGGCAAAGAAGACCGCAGACGGAGTACAGTCTAGGGGGCCAGAGACTACAAACCTCACTCACGGAAAAAGATCTTGGGGTGAGTATAACACCAGGCACATCTCCTGAAGCGCACATCAACCAAATAACTGCTGCAGCATATGGGCGCCTAGCAAACCTCAGAACAGCATTCCGACATCTTAATAAGGAATCATTCAGGGCCCTGTACACTGTGTACGTTAGGCCCATATTGGAGTATGAAGCACCAGTTTGGAACCCACACCTAGCCAAGCACGTAAAGAAACTAGAGAAAGTGCAAAGGTTTGCAACAAGACTAGTCCCAGAGCTAAGAGGTATGTCCTACGAGGAGAGGTTAAGGGAAATCAACCTGACGACACTGGAGGGCAGGAGAGATAGGGGGGACATGATAACGACATACAAAATACTGAGAGGAATTGACAAGGTGGACAAAGACAGGATGTTCCAGAGATTGGACACAGTAACAAGGGGACACAGTTGGAAGCTGAAGACACAGATGAATCACAGGGATGTTAGGAAGTATTTCTTCAGCCACAGAATAGTCAGTAAGTGGAATAGTTTGGGAAGCGATGTAGTGGAGGCAGGATCCATACATAGCTTTAAGCAGAGGTATGATAAAGCTCACGGCTCAGGGAGAGTAACCTAGTAGCGATCAGTGAAGAGGCGGGGCCAGGAGCTCGGACTCGACCCCCGCAACCTCAACTAGGCGAGTACACACACACACACACACACACACACACACACACACACACACACACACACACACATACACACACACACACATACACACACACATACACACATACACACACACACACACACACACACACACACACACACACACACACACACACACACACACACAAACACACACACACACACATACACACACACATACACACACACACACATACACACATACACACACATTGCATCTTCTTGGACTGCAAGAAGGCCTTTGACACAGTTCCTCACAAGAGATTAGTGCAGAAGCTAGAGCATCAGGCGCATATAACAGGAAGGGCACTGCAATGGATCAGAGAATACCTGACAGGGAGGCAACAACGAGTCATGGTACGTAATGATGTATCACAGTGGGCACCTGTGACGAGCGGGGTCCCACAGGGGTCGGTCCTGGGACCAGTGCTATTTTTGGTATATGTGAACGACATGACGGAAGGGTTGGATTCAGAAGTGTCCCTGTTTGCAGATGATGTGAAGTTAATGAGGAGAATTAAATCTGATGAAGACCAGGCAGGACTTCAAAGAGACCTGGACAGACTGGACACCTGGTCCAGCAAATGGCTTCTCGAATTTAATCCTGCCAAATGCAAAGTCATGAAGATAGGGGAAGGGCACAGAAGACCACAGACAGAGTATAGGCTAGGTGGCCAAAGACTGCAAACCTCACTCAAGGAGAAAGATCTTGGGGTGAGTATAACACCGAGCATGTCTCCGGAAGCACACATCAATCAGATAACTGCTGCAGCATATGGGCGCCTGGCAAACCTGAGAACAGCATTCCGATACCTTAGTAAGGAATCATTCAAGACACTGTACACCGTGTATGTCAGGCCCATACTGGAGTATGCAGCACCTGTTTGGAACCCGCACTTGATAAAGCACGTCAAGAAACTAGAGAAAGTACAAAGGTTTGCGACAAGGTTAGTTCCAGAGCTAAGGGGAATGTCCTATGAAGAAAGATTAAGGGAAATCGGCCTGACGACACTGGAGGACAGGAGGGTCAGGGGAGACATGATAACGACATATAAAATACTGCGTGGAATAGACAAGGTGGACAAAGACAGGATGTTCCAGGGAGGGGACACAGAAACAAGAGGCCACAATTGGAAGTTGAAGACACAAATGAGTCAGAGAGATAGTAGGAAGTATTTCTTCAGTCATAGAGTTGTCAGGCAGTGGAATAGCCTAGAAAATGACGTAGTGGAGGCAGGAACCATACACAGTTTTAAGACGAGGTTTGATAAAGCTCATGGAGCGGGGAGAGAGAGGGCCTAGTAGCAACCGGTGAAGAGGCGGGGCCAGGAGCTAGGACTCGACCCCTGCAACCACAAATAAGTGAGTACAAATAGGTGAGTACACACTCACACTCACTTTGCAACAAAACTAGTCCCAGAGCTAAAAGGTATGTCCTACGAGGAGAGGTTAAGGGAAATCAACCTGACGACACTGGAGGACAGGAGAGATAGGGGGGACATGATAATGACATACAAAATACTGAGAGGAATTGACAAGGTGGACAAAAACAGGATGTTCCAGAGATGGGACACACCAACAAGGGGACACAGTTGGAAGCTGAAGACACAGATGAATCACAGGGATGTTAGGAAGTACTTCTTCAGCCACAGAGTAGTCAGGAAGTGGAATAGTTTGGGAAGCAATGTAGTGGAGGCAGGATCCATACATAGCTTTAAGCAGAGGTACGATAAAGCTCACGGTTCAGGGAGAGTGACCTAGTAGCAACCAGTGAAGAGGCGGGGCCAGGAGCTTGGACTCGACCCCTGCAACCTCAACTAGGTGAGTACAACTAGGTGAGCACGTGTGCATACACACACACACACACACACACACACACACACACACACACACACACACACACACACTTTCTTTTTCAATGTGTTGGCCATCTCCCACCAAGGCAAGGTGATCCAAAAAAAGAAACAAACACTTTCACCATAATTCACACATAATCACTATCTCTGCAGAGGTGCCCAGATACGACAGTTCAGATGTCACTCCAAACAGCTTACACTTAGGTCACACTACACATGCAGGTACAAGCATATATATATACACACACCCATTTGGGTTTTCTTCTATTCTCTTACTAGTTCTTGTTCTCATTTATTTCCTCTTATCTCCATGGTGAAGTGGAACAGATTTCTTCCTCCGTAAGCCATGTGTGTCTTAAGAGGCAAATAAAATGCTGGAACAAGGGGCTAGTAACCCCTTCTCCTAATTTTTTTTTTCAACAAGTCAGTCATCTCCCACCGAGGCAGGGTGCCCCAAAAAGAAAGAAAATCCCCAAGATGAAAATACTTTCATCATTCAACACTTTCACTTCACTCATACATAATCACTGTTTTTGCAGAGGCACCCAGATACAACAGTTTAGAAGCATATAGAATATATCCCATCAAACTGCCAATATCCTAAACCCCTCCTTTAAAGTGCAGGCATTGTACTTTCCATTTCCAGTACTCAAGTCTGGTTATGTGAAAATAACAGGTTTTCCTGAATCCCTTCACTAAATATTACCCTGCTCACACTCTAACAGCTCGCCAGGTTCCAAAAACCATTCATCTCCATTCACACCTATCTAACACACTCATGCATGCTTGCTGGAAGTCCAAGCCCCTCACCCACAAAACCACCTTTACCCCCCTGCCTCCAACCTTTTTGAGGACAACCCCTACCCAGGCTTCCTTCCCCTACAGATTTATATGCTCTCCATGTCATTCTACTTTGATTCATTCTCTCTAAATGACCAAACCAACTCAACAACCCCTCTTCAGCCCTCTGACTAATACTTTTATTAATGCCACACCTTCTCCTAATTTCCACACTCTGAATTTTTTGCATAATATTTACACCACACATTACCCTTAGACAGGACATATCCACTGCCTCCTACCGCCTCCTCGCTGCACCATTTACAACCCAAGCTTCACACCCATATAAGCATATAAGAGAGTTGCTACCACTATACATTCATACATTCCCTTCTTTGCCTCCATAGATAATGTTTTTTGTCTCCACATATACCTCAATGCACAACTCACCTTTTTTCCTTCATCAATTCTATGGTTAACCTCATCCATCATAAACCCATCCACTGACACGTCAAATCCCAAATATCTCAAAACATTCACTTCTTCCACACTCCCTCTCTCCAATGTGATATCTAATTTTTCTTTACATCATTTGATACCCTCATCTATGTTCACTTTCAACTTTCTACTTTTACACCCTCCCAAACTCATCCACCAACTTTTGCAACTTTTCTTTAGAATCTCCCGAATTTATTATTATTATTAACACACTGGCCGATTCCCACCAAAGCAGGGTGGCCAGAAAAAAAAAACTTTCACCATCATTCACTAGATCACTACCTTGCCAGAAGGGTGCTTTACACTACAGTTTTTAAACTGCAACAGAGTGCAGGCACTGTACTTCCCATCTCCGGGACTCAAGTCCGGCCTGCCGGTTTCCCTGAATCCCTTCATAAATGTTATTTTGCTCACACTCCAACAGCACGTCAAGTATTAAAAACCATTTGTCTCCATTCACTCCTATCTGCTATCCTATTCTCCGTCTTACTCTTAATTCTTTCAATAATAACTCTACCATACACTTTAACAGGTATACTCAACAGACTTATCCCCCTATAATTTTTGCACCCTCTTTTGTCCCCTTTGCCTTTATACAAGGGAACTATGCATGCTCTCTGCCAATCCCTAGGTACCTTACCCTCTTCCATACATTTATTAAATAATTGCACCAACCACTCCAAAACTATATCCCCACCTGCTTTTAACATTTCTATCTTTATCCCATCAATCCCGGCTGCCTTACCCCCTTTCATTTTACCTACTGCCTAACGAACTTCCCCCACACTCACAACTGGCTCTTCCTCACTTCTACAAGATGTTATTCCTCCTTGCCCTATACACAAAATCACAGCTTCCCTATCTTCATCAACATTTAACATTTCCTCAAAATATTCCTTCCATCTTCCCAATACCTCTAACTCTCCATTTAATAACTCTCCTCTCCTATTTTTAACTGACAAATCCATTTGTTCTCTAGGCTTCCTTAACTTGTTAATCTCACTCCAAAACTTTTTCTTATTTTCAACAAAATTTGTTGATAACATCTCACCCACTCTCTCATTTACTCTCTTTTTACATTGTTTCACCACTCTCTTAACCTCTCTCTTTTTCTCCATATACTCTTCCCTCCTTGCATCACTTCTACTTTGTAAAAACTTCTCATATGCTAACTCCTGAATATATTACTAAATTTAAAAGAAGAAACTTTCCTTTTTCCTTTTGGGCCGCCCTGCATCGGTGGGATACAGCGGTTTGTTGAAAGAAAAATATATAAACAGCCTCTCTTCACTTAACGATGGAGTTCTGTTCCTAAGACCATGTTGGTAAACAAATTCGTAGCTAAGTAAGGAGATTAAACTATACCACAGGTGGGCTTTGAACCCACGGTCAGAGTCTCAAAACTCCAGACCACTGTGTTAGCCACTGGGCCAGCTAACTTCAATAAGATTCATCCAACTAGGTATATTTATACACCATAAGAAGGTTAGCATAGGCACCACTGTGGTATGGTTTGTTTGCAATCGTGTCATTACGATTTCATGAGTCAAGTAAGGAGTATATTATAATGGTAGTGGGTTTGTGTCAACCATCTTTGATATTGTTTTAATGTCATCTTTCCACCATTTATAACATTCCTGGTATATCCTTAAATGTTTATATAGTACCATACTGTATATTGTAATACACAGAATATAGGAAATCAACTTTAATATACACTATTTAGGAATGCATACTGATCAGAGAGCCCGTCATAAGTCCGAGGGGTCAGTAAATGAGTACGTCGCTAAGTGAGGAGAGGTTGTAATATAAAGTAAGGAGACTGGAGAAGGGAATGTATGAAAGTATAGTGGTACCAACACTCTTACATGGGTGTGAAGCCTGTGTTGTAAATGCTGCAGCAAGGAGGTGGCTGGAGGCAGTGGAGATGTCCTGTCTAAGGGCAATGTGTGGTGTAAATACTATGCAGAGAATTCGTACTGTGGAAATTAGGTGGTAGTGTGGAGTTACTAAAAGTATTAGTCAGAGGGCTGAGAGGGGCTGCTGAGGTGGTTTGATCATTTAGAGAGAATGGAACAAAGTAGAAATACTTGGAGAGCGCATAAATCTGTAGGGGAAGGAAGGTGGGACAGGGGTCATCCCCGAAAAGGTTGGAGGGATGGGGTAAAGGAGGTTTTGTGAGTGAGGGGCTTGGACTTCCAGCAAGCGTGCTTGAGCGTGTTAGATAGGAGTGAATGGAGATGAATGTTTTTTGGGACCTGACAATCTGTTGGAGTGTGAACAGGGTAATATTCTGTGAAAGCATTCAGGGAACCTGGTTAGCCGGACTTGAGTCCGGAAATGGGAATTACAATGCCCGCACTGTAAAGGAGTTTGGGATATTGGCAGTTTAGAGGAACATCTAAACTGTCGTATCTGAGTGCCTCTGCAAAGACAGTGATTACGTATGAGTGATGGTGAAAGTGCTGAATAATGATGAAAGTTTTTCTTCCTTTTTGTTGTGTTTTTCTTTCTTTTCAGTCATCCTGCCTTGGTGGGAAACAGTCATTAAAAAAAGTCTATGTACAGTGGACCCTAGGATTACATCATCATTGGAATACAGTAGACCCTTGAATTTCGTCCCCTTGAACATCGTGAATTTTGAAAATTGGCAACTTTTTTCGTCAAAATATTGGCTTGATTTTCATGATTTGGCTTAGAAATCGGCGGTCATATGAAACGCCTCCTGGTAATGGACACTGCTCCTGCTCATCCTCCAGACTTGGAAGAGCAAATGGCGAAGGAGTTTAATTTCATCACAGTGAAGTTCTTTTCCCCCCAATACCACTCCTCTCCTCCAGCCCATGGTCCAGCAGGTCATTTCAAACTTCAAAAAACTCTACACTAAAGCAAAATTTCAAAGGTGCTTTAACATAACCTCGGACTTTGAGCTGACCCTAAGAGAGTTCTGGAAAGATCACTTTAATATCCTCCATTGCATAAACATCATAGTAAGGCTTGGCAGGGAGTGACTTACAGGATGATGAACTCTGCTTGGAGAAAATTGTGGCCAGAAAGTGTCTTTGACAAAGATTTTGAAGGGTTTGGGGCTGACCCTGACAACCCTATGCCAGTTGTGGAATATATTGTGGGACTGGGGAAGTCATTGGGGTTGGAGGTTAGTGGCAAAGATGTGGAAGAATTGGTGGAGGACCACAATAAAGAGCTAACTGCTGAAGAGCTGCTAGACCTTAATCTGCAACAGCAACAGACCACAGCTCAGGAAATTGCTTCAGAGGAGGAGGAAGAGAGAGGGAAGTTGTTTTCTTCAGAGATTAAGGAGATGTGTGCAATGTGGACTAGGATGGAAAGATTTGTGGAGGAACATCACCCTGACAAAGCTATTGCAGGCTGTGTATATGACATGTTCAATGACAATGTCTTGTCTCATTTTAGGCAAATTTTAAAGAAACACCAGAAACAGACCTTTCTGAAACTATTTTTTGAGCGACAGGGGTCCAGTGACTCAAGCTGGTCCTAGTGGTATTAAAAAAAAAAGAAGTGAAGTAACCCCGGAAAAGGACTTGGTACCTGAAGTCTTTATGGAAAGGGATTTCCCTTCCAAACAATAGTAACTCTTCCATCCTCTTCCCTCCTCCCATCTTCCACACATCAACATCTCTTCAATAAAGTTATTTTATTCTTCATGTCTCAATGTTTTCTTTGTAAATAAATGTACATTTAATGTAAAAAAAAATTTTTTTTAATACTTTTGGGTGTCTGGAATGGATAAATTTGATTTACATTATTTCTTATGGGGAAAATGATTCTGAAAATCGTGAATTTTGAAATTCGGCAGACTCTCTGGAACGGATTAATCACGAAATTCAAGGGTCCACTCTACATAATATTCGGAATAAGTAACTTTTTTCGTCAAAATATTGGCTCGGTGATCGTCACTCTGTTTAAGTCATTCGTCTGAAAAAACCATACCCCCGGCCAGGATTGAACCCGCGGGTTCAATCCCGGCCAGGGGTGTCATTACGATTTCTTGAGTCATTCGTCTGAAATGTGTCCACGCGGCCTGAGCGGCCCCGACACTCCATGTACAGCCAGTGTACCATTGTTTATCAGCCAGTGAGGATGATCCCACATATTCATTATGATATATTTTGTATTATTCCATTCTTTTTAGTGCTTGCAACTGCTAAATAAGCCACCATTGGCCCAAAGAAAGTCCCTAGTGCCAGCCAGCCCTTTGGTAAAGGGCTGAGAGAGAGGGGTGAATGTGTCTTTTTCAGTGATTCTGCAATATGTACAATACTAAAACAGCAGGAGTTGATAAAGGCTATAGCACCAGCCAACGATAAAGTGTAGCATTAACAGTGTAGCAAGTAAGTTAAGCAATGAATCGATAGGAAAAGGACAGCACGAAACTGACTCCTCCATTGCTGTTGGAGGTGTTAGTCAGTGACTAACACTGCCGCCTCTGTTGCCTCTTGCTGCCGCCTTCACCACCAATAAGTACCTTACCTATGATATAACTTTGAAGAGTTTCAAGAGAGTATCTACTCTCTGAGCCTGGCCGAGAGAGTATCTACTCTGAGCCTGGCCATGGGCCAGGCTCATCTGGTGCTTGCCTGGTCAACCAGGCTGTTGCTGCTAGAGCCCCGCTACCTCACATATCCATCACAGCCTGCTTGATCTGGCACCTGGTGAAGATACTTGTCTAGTTTCCTCTTGAATAACAAAAAAAAGGCACAATACCATGACTGGAATAATACACAAATAACCCACACATAGAAGAGAGGAGCTTACGTCGACGTTTCGATTCAACATGGACCATTTACAAAGTCACACTAACGAAAAGGAGAGCAGGATCGGTATATATAGACAGGATGTGGTGGTAGTAGTAGTAGTAGTGGTAGTGGAAGGAAGTAGTAGTGGGAAGGTAGTAAGAGGAGGAGCAGCCAGTCAAATACTAAGAAAGAGAAACATTGCAAGGGAGCTAGGTGCTCACAGAGGGTAAGAGCAAGACCACCGAGGAGCGGGGGGGGGGGGGAGATAAATAAATAAAGAAGGAACAAATACACAGAGCAGAAGAAAGACAACCCAAAGGAGAAAAAAAAAAGGAAAGGGGAAAGGGGAAGAGGGAGAAGAAGAAAAAAGGAGGAATCAGGTTAGGCCACGGGTGTTCTGAAGTTTGGAGCATTTTACAATGTAGTGGGAGAGGAAGGCATCTACAGAGACAAAGCCAGGACTAAGATTCGTACAAGAAAAGTTACGTATGAGGAAGGATTCAACTAGATGGCAACTGTTAAAGTTGGAAATAGGGAAGACAGTTTTAGCAGAAGACCAGTCAACAGGATGGCTGTGATCTATGACGTGACAGAAAAGAGCATTGTTAGTGTCAGCAAGCCAAGCACTACTTTTGTGCTCCTGGAGTTTGTCAGAAAGAGATCGGCAAGTTTCTTCAAAGTATTGAAGAGGACAGGAGGAACAAGAAATAGAGTAGACACCAGGAGCATCTGTAGAGGGAGGAGAGGTATGAACAAGATTAGTGTGAAGAGTGTTAGTCTGGTGGAAAGTAAGTTTGATGTCTAAGGAATGGAGAGAGTTGTTGAGATTAGAAAGACCAGAAATGTTGGGAAGGCAGAGGACAGAAGAGTTCCCAGGAGTAGAGAGTTTGGGAGAGAAGAAATTACGTTTAGCATGTGAGAAGGCAAAGTCTATGAAATGGGAAGGGTAGCCAAGATGGGAAAATGAATTATGAAGAATGGAAATTTCTGATTGAAGGAACTGAGGATCACAAATGAGGAGAGCATGGAGAAAGAGGGAGATAAGAACACTTTTCTTGACAGAGGATGCATGATAAGAAAAGTAGTGAATGTACATGCCACTGTGCATAGGTTTGCGGTAAACGGAAAAAGCAAAACCTATACCTGAGCGGTGGACATGAACATCAAGAAAAGGAAACAAGGAATTAGATTCCCATTCAGCTTTAAACTTAATGGAAGGGGTAAGATTATTAAGAGCAAGAAGAAGTGGTTGGAAGAGACAAGAGCCATGAGGCCACAAAGCAAAGATGTCATCTACATAGCGGAGCCAGAGAGAAGGGCGCACGTCAATAGTAGGAAGAAGAACAGTCTCGAAGTATTCCATGTAAAGTTTAGCAAGGACAGGAGAGAGAGGAGAGCCCATAGTGACACCGAAGGTTTGAGAATAACACTTCCTTTAGAAGGTAAAGGAATTAGAGGTTATTTGTGTATCATTCCTCTTGAAGGCTTCTACACTTGTTCCAGCCATGTTTCTGATATCTTCTGGTAAGATGTTGAATAGTCTGGGACCCTGGATGTTGATACAGTGTTCCCTTATTGTCCCCACCGCATCCCTGCTCCTCACTGGGTTTATTTTACACTTCTTCCCACATCTCTCACTCCAGTATATTGTTATGGCAGTGAGCAGATTTGGGACCAGGCCCTCAAGTATTTTTCAGGTACATATTATCATGTATCTCTCTCTCCTCTGCTCCAATGAATACATGTTCAAGACTTGCAGGCATTCCCAGTAGTTTAGGTGCTTTACATGCTCAATGTGAGCCGTCAATGATCTCTGTATTTGTTCCAGCTTCGATATTTCTCCTGCTTTGAACGGGGCCGTCAGCACTGAGCAATATTCTAAGTGAGGGAGCACTAGCGATTTGAAGAGTGTCACCATCAGCATTATTTCCCTTGTTTTGAACATCCTCAATGCCCTGGCTGTCATGATCTTTAAAAGAAAGGTCCACTGACATAATTATTCCCAGGTCTTTTACATGTTCCTTACATTCTATTTGATGACCCTCTTGAGTTTTGTATACAGTGTTTGTTTTGAGTTTTTCATTCTCCACTGCCCACTGGAAAAACCCTGTTTATGTCTTCCTGTACTTATTCAGTGTCCTAGATCTACCGTAGTGACTTTCATGCTTATTTTAGTGTCGTCTGCAAATGACAATACAAAAGTGTGCCGGGTGTTTTTTGTCTATTTCTGCTATGAAGATGAGAAACAGCAGAGGTGCCAGGACAGTGCCTTGGGGCACTGAGCTTTTGACCTTGCTGATGCTGGATCTTGCCCTGTTCATTACTACTTTTTGTGTTCTGTGTGTTAGGAAACCAAAAATCCATCTGCCTACCTTCCCTGTAATATCCAAGGCCTTCATTTTGTGTGCTATCACTCCATGATTGCACTTGAAGAACGCCTTTGCAAAAGCTGTGTAAATCACATCTGCGTTTTGGTCATCTTCCAATGCCTCTGTAATTCTGTCATAATAGTTCAGCAGCTGTGACAGGCATGATCGTCCTGCTCTAAAACCATGCTGGTTCGGGTTACGTTGGTTGTGTTGCTCCATGAAATTTGTAATCTGCTGTCTCATCACTCTTTCGAAGATTTTTATGATGTGTGAGGTTAGGGCTACTGGTCTATAATTTTTAGGTAGTGATCTACTACCACTCTTAAGCGTGTTCGATAGGAGTGAATGGAGACGAATCGTATTTGGGACCTGACGATCTGTTGGAGTGTGAGCAGGGTAATGTTTAGCGAAGGGATTCAGGGAAACCGGTTATTTTTATAGACGGACTTGAGTCCTGGAAATGGGAAGTACAATGCCTGCACTCTAAAGGAGGGGTTCGGGATATTGGCAGTTTGGAGGGATATGTTGTGCATCTTTATACGTATATACTTCTAAGCTGTTGTGTTCTGAGCACCTCTGCAAAAGCAGTGATTATGTGTGAGTGAGGTGAAAGTATTGAATGATGATGAAAGTATTTTCTTTTTGGGTCGCCCTGCCTCGGTGGGAGACAGCAGACTTGTTAAAAAAAAAAAAAAAAGTTTACTGAGTATACCAGGAAAAGTGTACAGTAGGGTTATTATTGAAAGAATTAGAGGTAAGACAGAGAGTAGGAGTGCAGATGAGCAAGGAGGCTTCAAAGTGGATAGGGGATGTGTAGATCAAGTGTTTACATTGAAGCATATATGTGAACAGTATTTAGATAAAGGTAGGGAAGTTTTCATTGCATTTATGGATTTAAAAAAGGCATATGACAGAGTGGATAGGGAAGCAATGTGGCAGATGTTGCAAGTATATCGAATAGGTAGTAAGTTACTAAATACTGTAAAGAGTTTTTATGAGGATAGTGAGGTACAGGTTAGGGTGTGTAGAAGAGAGGGAGATTATTTCCTGGTAAAAGTAGGTCTTACACAGGGATGTGTAATGTCACCATGGTTGTTTAATATATTTATAGCTGGGGTTGTAAAAGGAGTAAATGCTAGGGTGTTGAGGAGAGGGGTGGGATTAAATTATGGGGAATCAAATACAAAATGGGAGTTGACACAGTTACTTTTTGCTGATGATATTGTGCTTATGGGTTATTCTAAAGAAAAGTTGCAAAGGTTAGTGGACGAGTTTATGAGGGTGTGTAATGGTAGAAAGTTGAAAGTGAACACAGATAAGAATAAGGTGATGAGGGTATCAAATGATTTAGATAAAGAAAAATTGGATATCACATTGGAGAGAAGGTGTATGGAAGAAGTGAATGTTTTCAGATACTTGGAAGTTGATGTGTCAGCAGATGGGTTTATGAAGGATGAGGTTAACTATAGAACTGATGAGGGAAAAAAGGTGAGGGGTGCGTTGAGGTATATGTGGAGTCAAAAAACGTTATCAATGGAAAAAAAGAAGGGAATGTATGAAGGTATAGTGGTACCAACACTCTTATGTGGGTGTGAAGCTTGGGTTGTAAATGCTGCAGCAAGAAGGCAGTTGGAGGCAGTGGAGATGTCCTGTCTAAGGGCACTGTGTGGTGTAAATATTATGCAGAGAATTCGAAGTGTGAAAATTAGGAGGTGTGGAGTTAATAAAAGTATTAGTCAGGGCTGAAGAGGGGTTGTTGAGGTGGTGTGGTCATTTAGAGAGAATGGATCAAAGAAGAATGACATGGAGAGTGTATAAATCTGTAGGGGAAGGAAGGTGAGGTAGGAGTCATCCTCGAAAAGGTTGGAAGGAGGGGGTAAAGGAGGTTTTGTGGGTGAGGGGCTTGGACTTCCAGCAAGTGTGCATGAGCATGTTAGATAGGGGTGAATGGAGATGAATGGTTTTTGGGACCTGACAAGCTGTTGGAGTGTGAGCAGGGTAATATTTAGTGAATTGATTCAGGGAACCCAGTTATTTTTATATAGGTGGACTTGAGTACTGGAAATGGGAAGTACAATGCCTGCACTTTTAAGGAGGGGTTTGGGATATTGGCAGTTTGGAGGGATGTGTAATAGAAAGGTATATATATAATTGAGGCCCTGATATTATATTCTATATGGAGTTTATTATATTATTTCAGGTCACTTTTTATATTGTATCTTTATATATGCTTCTAAGCTGTTGTATCTGGGTGCCTCTGCAAAATGAATATGATTGAAAACCTCTTCCTTTAGTATAATTTACAGTGATTATATATGAGTGAGGTGAAAGTGATGAATGATGATGAAAGTATTTTTGTTTTGGGGATTTTCTTTCTTTTTGGGCCACCCTGCCTAGGTGAGAGATGGCTGACTTGTTGAAAATAAAAAAAAAAAAATTAGTACGTACGTATTCTTATAATAATACTCTTGCTTACCATTTGGAATTTTCCTTCACACAAAAAATCTAAGATTTACTGTTATGCAGACTACAGCATTACTGTAATAATTGTATAAATAATGTCAACCCATTCATGACTGTGTATTGGAATGGCCAGTCAGACAGGTATTGCATGGTGACGTCACTTGATTACTCTTGAATATTGCGAAAGAATCGAACATTTCCTCTACTCCGAGCTCAATTTCAATCATATCTATTTCTGTAATATATCTTCCATTCTATCAAATGAGACCAAAAAAATGAGAATACAACCATAAAAAACATACGAAAATATACCGCTAAGGGGTGGCTAATGGCTGAGAAGTGAACTCTGTTATTTATGGTCCCATTTCTTTCAATCTTGGTGTATGTTAAGAAGCATTTTTCCATCATACATTGCCCAAGTTTCAATAAGATAGTCCAACAAATAAATGAGATTCAATTCCCTAGATCAAGTGCAAGAGCCCCTCACCAACATCAAGGAACCTCCCTTGAGGCCCACTCACACCTGGAAGCAAAAAATGAACTGAGCGACTCCTCGTATCTTGAAAAACTCACATGTTGGGGCACTCGTATGCCAAGGTTCCACTGTATAATGGCACTGTACACCACCAAGGCAAATTTATTACAGATTTAATGAAAATCACTAACTGCAGTATTGTTGGGGTACTGTATAGAATTTAAGCAAGCAACAACAAATAACTATAGAAAACAAGACTGAAATTCTACTCTTCTGGGAAGTCCATGGAATTCCAAATAATACTGTGTGGAGTGCTGACAGTGAGTGGCTCCTGCACTCCTTGAATGACCAAATTTTTCTTGGGCAACCTATTTCTCAAAGAGGTAAAGTTAGCAAATATAGATATTATGAGTAAGGAAGGAAGAAAGGAGCGAGAAGGTGTGTACACTCACTTATATGAACTCACAAATATGTGGTTCCTAAGGTTGAGACACAGCACCTATCCCTGCTTCTTCACTGCTCTGTGAGTGCTTCCATGTATCATGTGTGTGTGTGCGCATGTGTGTGCATGCAGTCAGGAAAAAGTCAACCTTTTTGCCGAACACTTTGCTGCCAAGATACAGGTGCCTGATCCAGCGAGGGACCCTCCTTGGCTAGCTGCAAGAACTGTGTCAAAGCTGTCAGTGGTGACAATAAGGCAGGAGGAGGTGTATTCGCTAGACCAAGAAAAAGCCGTGGGCCATGACAAGCTGAGCCCAAGATTGCTGAGTAGATGTAGAGACTAGCAGCATCTCTAACTTGCATCTTTCAGTAATGCCTAGTACAATGTAGATAGCCTTCTCTATGGAAAGAGGCAAATGTAGTCCCTGTTCACAAAAAGAAAAGGAGAGCCAAAATCAGTAACTATAGACAAGTGTCACTCCTGTCAATCACTGGCAAGATCCTTGAGACTATAATCTCATGGCAAATGACAGAGTTTTTTGACTACCACTCACTTCTTTGTGATCATCAATATGGCTTCAGAAAAGGTTACTCTGCTGCTGATCTATAGTTAAATCTCTCCACTAAGAGGATCCAGTCACTGAATGAATCAAAACTTAGCTATGTAGTAGCACTGGATATTGCTAGTGCTTTTGACCAAGTATGGATTGGAGAACAGAGCAAGAAACTTCATTGCACGCCTGGTTGCAGCCTGGATAGATCTGTCGTTTTGGCAGAGCTTTCAACACAGGAGAGATGTGGGCAGCCTTACTGCTATGTATGAGGCCAACACTGTCAAAGTACCACACTTGACTCCACTCCAAGGACAGCAAGAAGTAAGCTTCTACACAAGACAGGCAGCAAGCAGCAACTTCACTCTTACTGTACCCTTCTCCAGGACATCGCTACATCCGAGATCATTTATTCCTAAGATGAATCAAGTTTGGAACATGTTTGTACAGCACAACAATACCAATGACAAAGTCAGCTGATCAAATGAAAATGCTGGCCCACACAGATGGTGCCAACTTCATCCTGTTCCCTACTTGTATTTCTCACAACAATAATAAAAAAAGCTTTCAAATGAGCTGATGTAGGTAACTGTTCTTAATTTGTCAATAAAGACAGGAATCCTTAACCTAACCTTGTCAAACCCCATGTAAAAAACAGGGGGGGGGGAGAAAAGAAAAGAGAGATGAAGGAAAGGGAAGGGAAAGGGGGAGGGGAGGGCGGGGGAAGGAGGGAGAGGGGTGAGGGGAGGGAGGGGGAAGGAGGGTGAGGGGTGAGGGGAGGGAGGGCAAGGGGAGGGTAGGGGGAGGAAAAGAGAGAGAGAGAGAGAGAGAGAGAGAGAGAGAGAGAAAGAGAGAGAAAGAGAAAGAGAGAGAAAGAGAAAGAGAGAAAGAGAAAGAGAGAGAAAGAGAGAGAAAGAGAGAGAAAGAGAGAGAAAGAGAAAGAAAGAAAGAGAAAGAGAGAAAGAGACAGAGAGAGAAAGAGACAGAGAGAGAAAGAGACAGAGAGAGAAAGAGACAGAGAGAGAAAGAGACAGAGAGAGAGAGACAGAGAGAGAGAGAGAGAGAGAGAGAGAGAATGGGTGAAAGGAGGTATGTATGTGATTGGGATGGAAGGAGTGAGTGTGTGTGTCAGGTGAGTGGAGGGAAAGAAAGGAAAAAAGAAGATACAAGTACAGTGGACCCTTGGTTATCGGCCGTTCCAGATATCGGCCAATTCGGTTTTCGCCCGCTTTTTTGGCTGATATTCCATCCGGGTTATCGGCCATTATTTCGGAGATTAGTCGTATTGGACACGTCCACCCGCCGCTACACCGCGTTCGTGAGTCAGTCTGGCTGTGTCTCTGGATGAGTGGGGAAGCCTCTGTGCATTCATCCAAACATTTCACTATAATCCATTTTTTTTGTGGTTACTGATTGAGTGCAACTGCAAAATAAGCAACCATGGGCCCAAAGAAAGCTCCTAGTAAAGTTCCTTTGGTAAAGAAAGTGAGAAACACGATAGAATTCAAGGCAGGCAGGCATAGAGGCAAGGAGTGTAGCAGGCATGCAGGGAGTGTAGCAGGCATGCAGGGAGTGTAGTAGGTAGGGAGGGAGTGTAGCAGGGAGGCAGGGAGTGCAGCAGGTAGGCAGGGAGTGTAGCAGATAGGCAGGGAGTGTAGTAGGGAGACAGGGAGTATAGCAAGGAGGCAGGGAGTGTAGCAGGGAGGCAAGGTGACCCAAAAAGAAAGAAAATCCCCAAAAAGAAAATACTTTCAACATCATTCAACACTTTCACCTCACTCATACATAATCATTTTTTTTGCAGAGGTGCCCAGAACACAACAGTTTAAAACCATATACAGTGGACCCCTGGTTATCAGCCGGTTCTGTTATCGGCCAACTCGGTGATCGGCAGGTTTCTCGGCGCCCAGTTATCGGCAATTAATTCGGTGATCGGCCGTTTGGGACGCGTTTGCCTGCCAGCCCCAGCCGCTTGAACATCAGTTTGGCCGTGTCTCTGGGCGAGTGAGAAAGCTTCTGCTCATTCATCCATACATTTTGCTATAATACATTGTTTTTGTGGTTACTGATCGAGTGTAACTGCAAAATAAGCAACCATGGACCCAAAGAAACACGTTACATAGTATATAAAAACATGCAATGTTTATGTGCGATGTACAGTGGACCCCGGTTTGCGATGCTATCGGTATTCGATAAATCCAGTATCCAATGCATTATATCACAAAAAATTTGCCTCGGTTCCCGTTACAAAACCCGGTATGTGATACGATTTGTACGAGACGTGTCCACATGTGGCCTGAACTGCCCCATGTGTGTGCCAGTGCTTACAAGCCAGCCAGTGTGCGCGCATCTAAGGATACATTCGCTACATTCCATATTATCCATATTATCACTGTTTTTGGTGCTTGTTTCTGCAAAATAAGTCACCCTGGGCCCCAAGAAAGCTTCTAGTGCCAACCCTGTGGTAAAAAGGGTGAGAATTAGTATGGAAATTAAGAAAGATTTTGAAGGGTTTGGGGCTAACCCTGAGAAGCCTATGCCAGTTGTGGAATCCATTGTGCCTACCTCAAAAATTAAGGAAATGTGTACACAGTGGGTTGAACTGCAAACCTATATGGATGAAAATCACCCTAACAGCTACTGCAAGCCGTGCTGGTGACTATTACACTGACAATGTTGTGAACCACTTTAGGAAAGTCATAAAGGAACGAGAGGTACAGGCCTCTATGGACAGATATGTTGTGCGACAGAAGTCCAGTGACTCTCAAGCTGGTCCTAGTGGCATTAAAAGAAGGGAAGTAACCCCAGAAAAGGACTTGCTACCTCAAGTCCTAATGGAGGGGGATTCCCCCTCTAAACAATAGGTTCAACACTCTCCCCTCCTCCCATCCCATCAATCATCACCAGATCTTCATTAAAGGTAAGTGTCAATTATTCTATTGTTATTATTCTATTGTTATTGTTGTTACTGTAATTATTCTATTGCATTAAACTTAATATTTCATGTGGTAAAAGTTTTTTTTCATACTTTCGGGTGTCTTGCACGGATTAATTTGATTTCCATTATTTCTTATGGGGAAAATTGATTCGCTTTCCGATAATTTTGGTTTACGATGAGCTCTCAGAAACGGATTAATATCGCGAACCAGGGGTCCACTGTATATTTAATAATAATCACTGGCACATTAAATGTCTTATTTTATGTTAATATAGACATTTCCATTAATCCATCTGTTGTATCTTCAAAATTATATAAGAAAAGTTACATAGCATATAAACACGCAATGTTTATTATTTGCTCTTTATATATCACTCTTTGGCATATTAATGTCTTATTTTATGTTAATATATATAATGTCATTAATCCAGCTATGATATTTTCTTCAAAATTATATATAAGAAACATGTTACATATCATGTAGCATATAAACATGCAAAGTTTACATGTTATTGAGTGGAGAGTCAGATGGAGAGTACACAACATTTTCTCTGATGCAGTGTTAGAAAAAACTGTGAATCTAGTGACTGGTGCAGTAACCGCCCTTCATATGCGTTTGTTTACAATTTTCGGCATGAATTAATCATTACTTCTCCCTTTGTTTATGATGGCGTCTAAAGGTAGTTAGAAACGATTAAACTCAGTGAACATGGTAATAATATGGCTGTATAGTGTAATATAGCTGTGTAGTGTAACCCGGGAGGGGAGGGGGGGCTACATACATGTACTATCTACATCTACTGCTACCTACACTGACTTCCTACAAATAAATACTACTCACCTCTTGCCCTACATTAAGACTACAAATATTTTAAGGTAAGTAATGAATGTACTGTAGCAGCAAATGACAGAGTTTAAAGAGGTGTGTGCAATGTGGACTAGTGTGCAACCTCTTGTTGAGAAACACCTCCCTTACCAGGCTGAAACAAGCCATATCTGCAACATGTTCATTGACAAAACCTTGTCCCACTTCAGGGAAATCTTAAAGAGATGCCAGAAACAGAGCACTCTTGACAGTTATTTTGCGAGTCAGGGGTCCAGTGACTCTCAAGCTGGTCCTAGTGGCATTAAAAGATAAAGAAGGGAAGTAACCACAGAGAAGGCTTTGCTACCTAAAGTCTTTATAGAGGGGATTCCCCTTCCAAACACTAACTCCTCCCTCTTGACTCTTCCCTATCTTCCAGAAGCCAGCATTAGCCTTCAATAAAGGTATGTAATACTTGCATAATTGTTAAAAAAATTATTTTTTTGTGAATATTTTTTTATGGGAAGGATTAATTGTATTTCCATTAATTCTCATGGGAAATATTAATTCGGTTTTCGGCCATTTCGGTTATCGACTGACCTGGAACGGATTACGGCCGATAACTGAGGGTTCACTGTATGTAAAAAAGATATACAACACATCAATCCAAACTGACAATATCCCAAACCCCTCCTTTAAAGTGCAGGCATTGCACTTCCCATTTTCAGTACTCAAGTCCAGCTATATAAAAATAACCGGTTTCCCTGAATCCCTTGACAAAATATTACCCTGCCCACTCTCCAACAGCTCGTCAGGTCCTAAATACCATTTGTCTCTATTCACTCCTATCTAACACGCTCATGCATGCTTGCTAGAAATCCAAGCCCCTCGCCCACAAAACCTTCTTTACCCCTTTTTCCTGTACAAATTACTAAAAAGAAGAAAATTATTATTTTTATTTTTTTAACAAACTGGCCGTATCCCACCAAGGTAGGGTGGCCCAAAAAGAAAAACGAAAGTTTCTCTTTTTAAATTTAGTAATATATACAGAAGTAGGGGTTACCAGCCCCTTGCTCCCGGCATTTTAGTCACCTCTTACAACACACATGGCTTACGGAGGAAGAATTCTGTTCCACTTCCCCATGGAGGGAAGAGGAAATAAACAAGAACAAGAACTAAAAAGAAAATACAAGAAAACCCAGAGGGGTGTGTGTATATATATGTTTGTACATGTATGTGTAGCATGACCTACGTGTAAGTAGAAGTAGCAAGACGTACCTGAATTCTTGCATGTTTATGAGACAGAAAAAAGACACCTGCAATCCTACCATCATGTAAAACAATTACAGGCTTCCGTTTTACACTCACTTTGAAAACTTGTTATTATCTATAAAATGTATTTTTTGTTAATATTTCCCATAAGAAATAATGTAAATCCAATTAATCCATTCCAGACACCCAAGAGTATTAAAAAAAAATGCATTTTATAGAGAATAGTAGTAGGTTGGTAGACAGCAACCACCCAGGGAGGTACTACCGTCCTGCAAAGTGAGTGTAAAACGAAAGCCTGTAATTGTTTTACATGATGGTAGGATTGCTGGTGTCTTTTGTCTGTCTCATAAATATGCAAGATTACAGGCATGTCTTGCTACTTCTACTTACACTTAGGTCACACTACACATACATGTACATGTTTATTTATACACACTCATCTGAGTTTTCTTTGATTTTATCTTAGTTCTTGTTCTTATTACTTTTCCTTTTATATCCATAGGGAAGTGGAATAAGAATCTTTCCTCCACAAGCCATGTGTGTTGTAAAAGTCAACTAAAATGCCGGGAACAGTGGGCTAGTAACCCCTTTTCCTGTAAAGATTACTAAAAAGAATAAAAAGAAGAAAATTGTCGAAGTGGGAAGTCTGAATGTGCGTGGATGTTGTGTGAATGATAAGAAAGAGATGATGGTGGATGTTATGAATGAGAAGCTGGATGTCCTGGCTTTAAGCAAAACAAAGCTGAAGGGGGTGGGTGAGTTTCAGTGGAGAGGAATAAATGAGATTAGGTCAGGGGTTTCTAATAGAGGTAGAGCTAAAGGAGTAGCAATAATGTTGAAGGATAAGATATGGCAGGAAAAGAGGGACTATAAATGTATTAATTCAAGGATTATGTGGAGTAAAATAAAAGTTAGATTTGAGAAGTGGGTTACAATAAGCGTATATGCACCTGGGGAAGAGAGGAGTATAGAGGAGAGAGAGAGAGATTTCGGGAAATGTTGAGTGAATGCGTGGGGAGTTTTGAACCAAGTGTGAGAGTACTTGTGGTTGGGGATTTTAATGCTAAAGTGGGTAAAAATGTTGTGGAGGGAGTGGTAGGTAAATTTGGGGTGCCAGGGGTAAATGAAAATGGGAAGCCTTTAATTGAGCTATGTGTAGAAAGAGGTTTGGTAATAAGTAATACATATTTTATGAAAAAGAGGATAAATAAACATACAAGGTATGATATAGTACATAATGAAAGTAGTTTGTTAGATTATGTATTGGTGGATAAAAGGTTGATGGGTAGGCTCCAGGATGTACATGTTTACAGAGGGGCAACTGATATATCGGATCATTATGTAGTTATGGCTACAGTTAGAGTAAGAGGTAGATGAGATAAGAGGAAAATAGCAACAAGTGGGAGGTGAAAGTGTATAAACTAAGGGAGGAGGAAGTTTGGGTGAAATATAAGCAACTATTGGCAGAAAGGTGGGCTGGTGCAGGTATGAGTAGTGAGGGGGGGGGGGGGGGGGGGGTTGAAGAGGGTTGGAACAGTTTTAAAAATGCAGTATTAGAATGTGGGGCAGAAGTTTGTAGTTATAGGAGGGTGGGTGCAGGAGGAAAGAGGAGTGATTGGTGGAATGATGAAGTAAAGGGTGTGATAAAAGAGAAAAAGGTAGCTTAGGAGAGGTATTTACAAAGCAGAAGTGTTATAAGAAGAGTAGAGTATATGGAGAGTAAAAGAAAGGTGAAGAGAGTGGTGAGAGAGTGCAAAAGGAGAGCGGATGATAGAGTGGGAGAGGCACTGTCAAGAAATTTTAATGAAAATAAGAAAAAATTTTCCTAGGTAGTAGGTTGGTAGACAGCAGCCGCCCAGGGAGGTACTACCGTCCTGCCAAGTGAGTGTGAAACGAAAGCCTATAATTGTTTTACATGATGGTACGATTGCTGGTGTCTTTTGTCTGTCTCATAAATACGCAAGATTACAGGTACATCTTGCTACTTCTACTTGCACTTAGGTCACACTACACATACATGTATGTACAAGCATATATATACACACACCCCTCTGGGTTTTCTGCTATTTTCTTTCTAGTTCTTGCTCTTGTTTGTTTCCTCTTATCTCCATAGGGAAGTGGAACAAAATTCTTCCTATGTAAACCATGCGTGTTGTAAGAGGCAACTAAAATGCCGAGGGCAGGGGGCTGGTGACCCCTTCTCCTGTATATGTTACTAAATGTAAAAAGAGAAGCTTTCATTTTTCCTTTTGGGCCACCCTGCCTCGGTGGGATACAGCCGGTATGTTGAAAGAAAGAAAAAATTTTGGAGCGAGTTAAATAAGTTAAGAAAGGCTAGGGAACAAATGGATTTGTCAGTTAAAAACAGAGTAGGGGAGTTAGTAGATGGGGAGATGGAGGTATTGGGTAGATGGCGAGAATATTTTGAGGAATTTTTAAATGTCGACGAAGAAAGGGAGGCGGTAATTTCATGCACTGGCCAGGGAGGTATACCATCTTTTAGGAGTGAAGAAAAGCAGGATGTGAGTGTGGGGTAGGTGCGTGAGGCATTACGTAGAATGAAACGGGGTAAAGCAGCTGGAACTGACGGGATCATGACAGTAATGTTAAAAGCAGGGGGACACGTAAGTGTTAGAGTGGTTGGTATTTTTGTTTAATAAATGTATGAAAGAGGGGAAGGTACCTAGGGATTGGCGGAGAGTGTGTATAGCCCCTCTATAGAAAGGGAAGGGGGACAAAAGAGATTGTAAAATTTATAGAGGAATAAGTTTACCGAGTTGTTGGTAGTAGGTTGGTAGACAGCAACCGCCCAGGGAGGTACTACCGTCCTGCCAAGTGAGTGTAAAACGAAGGCCTGTTATTGTTTTACATGATGGTAGGATTGCTGGTGTCCATTTTTCTGTCTCATAAACATGCAAGGTTTCAGGTACGTCTTGCTACTTCTACTTACACTTAGGTCACACTACACATACATGTCTTCTTTCTTTCTTTCAACACACCGGCCGTATCCCACCAAGGCAGGGTGGCCCAAAAAGAAAAACGAAAGCTTCTCTTTTAAATTTAGTAATTTATACGGGAGAACGGGTTACTAGCCCTTTGCTCCCAGCACTTTAGTCACCTCTTACAACACGCATGGCTTACATAGGAAGAATTCTGTTCCACTTCCCCATGGAGATAAGAGGAAATAAACAAGAACAAGAACTAGAAAGACAATAGAAGAATACCCAGAGGGGTGTGTATATATATGCTTGTATATGTATGTGTAGTGTGACCTAAGTGCAAGTAGAAGTAGCAAGACATACCTGAAATCTTGCATGTTTATGAGACAGACAAAAGACACCAGCAATCCTACCATCATGTAAAACAATTACAGGTTTCTGTTGTACTCACTTGGCAGAACGGTAGTACCTCCCTGGGTGGTTGTTGTTTACCAACCTACTACCTAGGACACATACATGTACAAGCATATATATACACACCCCGCTGGGTTTTCTTCTATTTTCTTACTAGTTTTTGTTCTTGTTTATTTCCTCTTACCTCCATGGGGAAGTGGAATAGAATTCTTCCTCCATAAGCCATGTGTGTTGTACGAAGGGGCTAGTAACCCCTTCTCCTGTATATATTACTAAATGTAAAAGGAGAAACTTTCCTTTTTCCTATTGGGCCACCCCGCCTCGGTGGGATACAGCCGGTGTGTTGAAAGAAGAAGAAAGAATTTTACTGAGTATACCAGGAAAAGTGTACGGTAGGGTTATTATTGAAACAATTAGAAGCAAGACAGAATGTAGAATTGCAGATGAGCAAGGAGGTTTTAGAGTGGGTAGAGGATGTGTAGATCAAATGTTTACATTGAAGCATATGTGAGCAGTATTTAGATAAAGGTAGGGAAGTTTTTATTAGATTTATGGATTTAGAAAAGGCATATGATCGAGTGGATAGGGAAGCAATGTGACAGATGTTGCAAGTACAGTGGAACCTCTACTTACGAGCTTAATCCATTCCATGGCTTTGCTCGCAACTGGATTTGCTCGCTTGCAGAGTCAATTTTCCTCATTTAAATTAACTAAAATGGAATTAATTCGTTCCAGTGGAATTCCAGGCATGAAAAAATACTTTAATAATTTCCCTAATATTAACTCTACAGCTTATTTATCTATCACAATTCATGTAATATGACATAAACCATATTAATAACATAGAAACATGATATATACACTAGAATGAATAAAATACACATCATTAGGTATGTGGCTAGTGGTGGTGACAGCAGCCATTGTTGTTGGGGTTTATAGGGCCACCACAGCGACCATTCCTGCTCCTGACTACATGTGTAGAGAACCTGGGATAACCAAAAAAGTCAGACAGAGTGACTTATAAGTGCTACACTCTTAATGCTTCACTTAATTGCTACACTCTTAATGATACACTTAATTGCTACACTCCTAATGCTACACTTAATTGCTACACTCTTAATGCTACACTTTGCCATTGCTGCTTCATGTTGTCTGCCACTGCTACCTCATGTTGTCTGTCACTGCTGCTTCATGTTGTCTGTCACTGCTGCTTCATGTTGTCTGTCACTGCTGCTTCATGTTGTCTGTCACTGCTGCTTCATGTTGTCTGCCACTGCTACCTCATGCTGTCTGCCACTGCTGCTTCATGTTGCCTGCCACTGCTACCTCATGATGTCTGCCACTGCTGCTTCATGTTGTCTGCCACTGCTACCTTATGACATCTGCCACTGCTGCTTTATGTTGTCTGTCACTGCTACCTCATGATGTCTACCACTGACGTCGCCAAAGAATCGAACATTTCTGCTATTTTGAGCTCAATTTCAAAGTACTTTTCATCGTGAAATCAATTAAAATCATATTTATTTTCGTAGTGTATCTTCCATTCTACCACATGAGACCAAATAAAACAAGAATACAACCATAAAAATCATACGAAAATGTACCGCTAAGGGGACGCTCATGGCTGAGAAGTGAGCTCCGTTATTTATGGTCTGATTTCTTTCATTTTTGGTGTACGTTAAGAAGCATCTTTTCATCGCACATTGCCCAAGATTCAATAAGATAGTCCAACAAACAACTGAGACTCAATTCCCTATATCAAGAGCAAGAGCCCCCTCACCAGTGTCACTTAACCTCCCTTGAGGCCCGCTCGCATCTGGAAATTTTGCTCGTGTCTGGAAGCAAAAAATCGACCGAGCAGCTGCTCATATCTGGAAAAACTCGCACATGGATGCACTCGTAAGTAGAGGTTCCACTGTATATGGAATAGGTGGTAAGTTACTAAATGCTGTAAAGAGTTTTCATGAGGATAGTGAGGCTCAGGTTAGGGTGTGTAGAAGAGAGGGAGACTACTTCCCAGTAAAAGTAGGTCTTAGACAGGGATGTGTAATGTCACCATGGTTGTTTTAATATATTTATAGATGGGGTTGTAAAAGAAGTAAATGCTAGGGTGTTCGGGAGAGGGGTGGGATTAAATTATGGGGAATCAAATTCAGAATGGGAATTGACACAGTTACTTTTTGCTGATGATACTGTGCTTATGGGAGATTCTAAAGAAAAATTGCAAAGGTTATTGGATGAGTTTGAGAATGTGTGTAAAGGTAGAAATTTGAAAGTGAACATAGAAAAGAGTAAGGTGATGAGAGTATCAAATGATTTAGATAAATAAAAATTGGATATCAAATTTGGGAGGAGGACTATGGAAGAAGTGAATGTTTTCAGATATTTGGGAGTTGACGTGTCAGCAGATGGATTTATGAAGCATAGTATAGTAGTACAACACTCTTATATGGGTGTGAAGCTTGGGTTGTAAATGCTGCAGCGAGGCAGTGGTTTGAGGCAGTGGAGATGTCCTGTCTAAGGGCAATGTGTGGTGTAAATATTATGTAGAAAATTCAGAGTGTGGAAATTAGGAGAAGGTGTGGAGCTAATAAAAGTATTAGTCAGAGGGCTGAAAAGGGTTTGTTGAGGTGGTTTGGTCATTTAGAGAGAATGGATCACAGTAGACTGACATGGAGAGCACATAAATCTGTAAGGGAAGGAAGGCGGGGTAGGGGTCGTCCTCGTAAAGGTTGGAGGGAGGGGGTAAAGGAGGTGTTGTGGGCAAGGGGTTTGGACTTCCAGCAGGCGTGCATGAGCGTGTTCGATAGAAGTGAATGGAGACGAATGGTATTTGGGACCTGACGATCTGTTGGAGTGTGAGCAGGGTAATATTTAGTGAAGGGATTCAGGGAAACCGTTTATTTTTATATAGCCGGACTTGAGTCCTGGAAATGGGAAGTACTATGCCTGCACTTTAAAGGAGGGGTTTTGGATATTGTCAGTTTGGAGGGATATGTTGTGTATCTTTATATGTATATGCTTCTAAACTGTTGTGTTCTGAGCACCTCTGCAAAAACAGTGATTATGTGTGAGTGAGGTGAAAGTGTTGAATGATGATGAAAGTATTTTCTTTTTGGGGATTTTCTTTCTTTTTGGGTCACCCTGCCTCGGTGGGAGACGGCAGACTTGTTGAAGAAAAAAAAAAATATATTTCTTAACTGTTGTATTCTGGGTACCTCTGCAAAAACAGTGATTATGTGTGAGTGAGGTGAAAGTGCTGAATGATGATGAAAGTATTTTCTTTTTGGGGATTTTCTTTCTTTTTGGGTCACACTGCCTCGGTGGGAGACGGCCGACTTGTTGAAAAAAAAAAAAATATATAATTTTACATATAAACTAGGGCATACGAAAACCAAGGTTCCACTGTATTATAAATATAGAACATCTTTAAAAACAATTATCTAACATGAAAGTACCTAAGAGTTTAAAGAAAATATTTAGTTCACTGTATGTGCATGGTCCTTTAGGAAAAACTTGAAATAAGACTAAGTAAATCAAAATGAAATAAAATTAATGTAATTAGTGAATATGCAGGGGAATTAATAGTCACTACGTATATTTTTCTTGCTGATAGGAAGATACACTGAGGTGAAACATGTCATTTTGCAACATAGCACTTGAGACAATCAAGCAGTTTCAAATATACAGAATTTCAATGATATTATCAAGATATCAAGTGAAGATCAGAACTCAATGAATTTTATAAAGGACCACAGCCTCAACAACCTACAGACTGTTGAAATAAAACATTAAGACAACCCAGTTCTCTTAAATAACAAAAGTCAAATGCAACTTGGGCACTGGGTAACACAAGTACAAAGGCTATTAAAGACCTTTGAAAAGGTGTTGCTAGAAGTTGAAAAATGGGCTGAAGGTGGAGTAGGCAAGATACTGAGTAAGATACAGTTTAACCCTTAGACTGTCCAAACGTAGATCTACATTCGCTCGTGTAGCGCTCAGAGTGTAGATCTATGTTTTTTACATGCTTTCTTATGGAGAAAATCAAGGCCGGAGCGCTACACGCACAAACATAGATCTACAATTGGACAGTTTAAGGGTTAAAGGTCAAGACTTCAGGGTACGTGAAGTGAGGGCACTGTAATGCATGACTTCCATAACTGAATCTTTATCAAGATTAAACAAGCAGTAAAAATTAAAATACAACCAAAATGTTAATCAATTTGGTATTAAGGGTAAGGCAAAGAATAATTAGTGTGAATGATGGTGAAAGTGTTGAATGATGGTGAAAGTGTTTCTTTCTTTTATGGGTCACTCTGACTCGGTGGGAGATGGTCAGCATGTTGAAAAAAAAAAAAATAAGTGAGGCTCAGGTTAGGGTATGTAGGAGAGGAGATGATTACTTTCCAGTAAAAGTAGGCCTTAAACAGGTATGTGTGATGTCACCATGGTTGTTTAATATATTCATAAATGGGGTTGTAAAAGTGATTGCTAGGGTGTTTGGGGGAGGTCTTTTCTTTCTTTCTTTCAACAAACCAGCCATATCCCACTGAAGCAGGGTGGCCCAAAAAGAAAAACACAAGTTTCTATTTTTAACTTTAGTAATGTATATAGAAGGGGTTACTAGCCCCTTGCTCCCAGCATTTTAGTCACCTTTTATGTCACACACAGCTTACAGAGGAAGAATTCTGTTCCACTTTCCCATGGAGATTTGGGGGGAGGTGTGGGATTAAAATATGCAGAATCTAATACAAAATGTGAGTTGTCACAGTTACTTTTTGCTGATGACACTGTACTTTCGGGAGAGAAGTTGCAAAGGTTGGTGGACAAATTTGGGAAGTGTGTCAAGAAGTTGAAAGTGAACACAGGAAATTGTCTGGTGATGAGGGTAACAAACAAGTTAGGTAATGAAAGATTGAATATCACACTGGGAGGGAGTGAGTATGGAGGAAGTACATGTGTTAAGATATTTGGGAGTGGAATTGTCGTCAGATGGGTAAGTGAAAGACAAAGTAAACCATAGAAATGATGAAGGGGAAAAAGGTGGGAGGTGCACTGAAGCATCTGTGTAAACAAAGAATGTTATCCATGGAGGCAAAGAGGAAAATGTATGAAGGTACAGTGATACCAACACTCTTATATGGGTGTGAAGCATGGGTTGTGAATGCTGCAGTAAGAAAGAGGTTGGAAGCAGTGGAGATGTCATGTATAAGGGCAATGTGTGATGTAAATATTATGCAAAAAAATCATAGTGTGGAAATTAAGAGTAGGAGTGGAGCTACTTAAAGTATTATCTAGAGGGCTGAGGAGGGGTTGTTGAAGTGGTTTGGACATTTAGAGACAATAGAGCAAAGTAGGATGTCTTGAAGGATGTATAATCTATTGTGGAGGGAAGGTGGGATAGGGGTTGTCCTAAGAAAGGATGGAGAGGAGGGGGAAAAGGAGGTTTTGTGTGCCAGGGGCTTGGACATCCAGCAGACATATGTGAGTGTGTTAGATAGGAGGGAAGCAAATGGTTTTTTGGACCTGACAAGCTGCTGAAGTGTTAGCATGGTAACATTTTGTGAAGGGATTCAGGGAATCCAGTTAGATGGACTTGAGTCACGGAGGTAGAGAGTACAGTGCCTGCACTTTCCAGGAGGGGTGGGGATAATTGCAGTTCTGGAAGGGCATCTGAACTGTAGTATGTACGCACCTCTGGCAAAACAGTGATAGAGTGAATGATGATGAAAATATTCTTTTGTGGGAGATGGCCAGTGTGATAAAAAAAAATTAGAAAGCAGAAAAATTATGAGAGTAGCACTGCTTCAAGGATGGGCAGAAGTGTGCAGATCATACACCTGCATGATAGTAAAAAAGAGGATGAACCAAGTACACCATCAGGATTTTATAATTTCGAAGACCGTGTTAAAGTGTGGTGATATGGAACACAAATAAGCTGAGACAGGCAATGTCTTATTCTAAATTGTAGGTAAATTCTCTAATATGATGATAAGGCATAACATTAGTATAGTAGTTGTTTAATGTCTATTATATACAGTTTTAATAAAGAAATTGTCTTGTACTGGGAATACTGAGTCAGAAGTATAGTTCAAAATAAAAGTCAAAGGATTTTCAGAAAATACAAACACAGTAACCAAAAAATAATGTTGCATAACATACAATAACATTTTATGAGAGTAAAAATAAGAAACACATAAGTGTAAGAGAAAGATATGAGGACAGTTTCAAGAACTAGCAGTTAATGTAGAATGCATTAGACCAAGAAGAAACAGATGAATAAAATTATTTACCACAGTAAGTCACACCCCCCCAACAAGGCATGGGCCAGGTGGGTAAACAAAGCTCTCTACCTGGTCTGTGTGCTGCCATAGGATTGCACAGGGGAAGTGGTGGCAGTAGTAGTAGAAGGGGGCTGTTGGCCGCGCACCGGGTAACTTACACCATCGCCTAGACTAGAATAACAACGAGAGAGTACAAATTCTTAAAGAGCTAACGCTGTAAAGTAGGGTGATGAATGTGGTTACCTGTGATGCTATTTAGTCAAGCCATTCAAAACATCCAACCCAACAAAGTATTTAAGCTTAACTTTTGATAGCAAAAATCTTAACATTTAATTATAATATTTTAATAGGTTAAATGTAGTTTCCTTTTTTGAGGTGCAGTACAGTAGTGATAAAAGATGAGAAACTTACACTGCTTCATTGAAAACACTATCATGTCAATCTGACAAAAATAGAAGTAAAAATGTAAGAGGTATATTTTCATAAAACACATTCAAATACAATATACAGTAAAGTCTATGAATATTGGCATTAAAAGAAAACTTAAATATGCATATGATAAAACCTATGTACATTATATTACTGGCAAAAGACTGAAAGCATGAACCATCACCTTGCATTTAACCCGTAAAAGGTTCAAACATATATACGTACATGTTTTTACCGCTAGTGCCCCAATCGTATATATACGTTTTATTTGTCATACATTCAACATTGCCACAATAAGCCTGAGTTGCCTAGACATGAGAGAATGGGTGTGAGCACTCACTGTGTGCCATATTAAAATAATTGGGGATGCCTGGGTACCATATGCTCTTTTTTCCTATTAAAAAACAATTTTTTTTTCTCTCAAAAAAATTTGGGGCACTACGAGAGAGAACGTATATATACGTTTGGACCGTTTACGGGTTAACTACAGAACCAGTAACTTGTTTCAATCTCTCTAACTACTTGAGCTATATGGACAAGCCAAAGGAACAGTACACAGACTAGTCTTACTAGTACAGCTTCAAAAACTCACTTGAACAACATTATTATTGATGAATGATTTCATAGCCACTATGCTGTCTCAGCTTTCTAAAATCTACATTATTGCTGAATGATTTCACACCCATTGAGGACTTCCCTTCTACACTATGCTGTCTCAACTTTCTAAATCTACTCTATTTCAATATAAACAAAAACAATTAGTCCCTAAAAATAAAAGGAGCATCAACTCAAATTTTTTAGAGCTGTGCATCAAGGAAAAATTTAAATTTTGTGTCGCCCTGCCTCATTGGGACACAGCCGACGTGTTAAAAAAAAAATAATGCGGAATATAGTTTCTCAAAACACCATGAAGGGATAGCAATATCATAAAATTATAATAAATAATACCAAAATGAATTCACCAAACCTACATTAAATGACCATATACTAGAGATCAATGCATTTCATAAAGTACATACTGTAATAACCATGAAAAATTATTATAATTACCAACTCTGTCTCTAATAAGAGACTGTAGATTTATTAGTGTTGCTTATAGATATTTTTAATACAAATACATGAAACCAATCCAAAAATAATAAAATACTGGAATAAAAGCTTAGTTTTAATGTGCAAATGGCAAATCAGAAAAAAACAGCATATGCTTGTGTAGGGGAAGTCATGACACCTACACCTAAATGCTATATTTAAGGTAGATGCTTGCAAAACAGACTTTACAAAAAAATTAGTTTTACACCTTTTATTTTGTATATGGTGGCTGACAACCGTGGACTTCATTTTTACTGATCACCTGTGTGCCTGGTCAGTCAAGTGTGGTGTACAGATAACAGCTGTGCAGAAAATATGATGGTGAAAAAGACACTTGCAGCAGTGAAATCTTTTATTGGTACATTTTACTCATGAATGAGCCTTTGAAAAAGCCTAGTCATGGGTGAAACATTGTGCCCATAAAGAACTTCACTGATATTAGTGTTTTTCACAATTTGTCAGCATTATGCCTTCAGTCTGCACCAACTATTGTACCAGCTTTGTGCATAAGTGCTACACTGGTTGTATCAAACAGAGCAAGGAAGAAATGTCTTTGTACTACCAACTGGATCACTGCTATTTCACTGATTTTTTTTTGTAACATAACAAAATTGAATTCAAAGACATTACTCCAATCTCTTCTCACCACAGTGTCTCATGGCCAACTGACCTGATTGCCAAAGTTAGCAAATGCATGGAAGGGAAGAGTGCAACAGTGCCAATCACAGGTAATGCATAAAAATGTAAAGTACAGTGAAATGACTTTTTAATAATAAAATTAAGCATTAAAAATAACCACCTTAAAATACGATGGTACTATATACTGCATGACACCAAGACATGTATTTTAAATTGATGGAAATCACTGCCTGAAGTGCTATCATAATATTGTAGAGATTAGAACAAACCAAAAAACCACAAATTGTAGAAAATATGCAGCTAGTAAAATTTGTTTTGGAAAACAGAACTCTTCAATAAATAGCAGTGTGTACAGTATTGCTGAACCATAAGGTGGTTACTGTAATGGGACAGCAATTCAAAAGTTCAATAATTAAAGAGGTAAACTTTTGACACTGAAGCTGGAATCAGCAGGATAATCATACCCAGCCTGTGAAAGAGCCCAAATTGGCCTATAAATATGACAATAATTAAGTGGTATCTATCTATCTGGCTGATTTGAGTGAAATGAAGCCCATGTGGGTGATATGTGGCTGATTTGCAAAAAAGCTTCTTCAGTAGCCAGCAAACCAAGTCTGGAGGCCATAAATACAAGGTGCAAGAAATTTTTTACTACAATTATTGCATGGTGCCAAAAGAATGTTTATCATACAGTACTCTTGTGTATATTTATTTACCATTGCAGTCTTCTAGAACAGCAAATAAAGAGAAAACAATGATATAAGTTGAAAAAAACAATTGTTGCAGAAAACCACCACCACCACCACCAGTAGTAGAAAAAGAAAATCCATAAGGATCACCAGAAGACCATCACTGTAATTTACTACAGTATAATATACCAATACTGTACATATATATATTTACCAAAAGTGAAGCAAACTCATTAAGATATCCTTGAGACACTGTCAATAAATGTACAAATCAAATCAACATATTAATAATAACAATAATGCTGTGAAACTTGATATACCACAAAGTTCATTTTAAATGTTGGAATGATCACACATTCAATCTACATAAAAGCTTACCTTGTTATGATAAAGTAGAATATATTTCTTTCACCAGCCAGGCTTTTACAAACTATGTTTCGTAATGAAATTTAACTTGCTGAGATTGACAATCAAAAATTCAGTAACAGCAGATACATATAAATGATCTGTTAAAAAAAAAAATTAGGAAAGATTGTCACTACTCACCTGGAGGCCACTGGCAGAAACCACAATTTCCTATCATCTCCAAACACTTCAATGAAGTTATTAAGAGCACCCAGACTGAAGCCATCTTTATCTTGCATCCACGTATGGTTCAACCGGAAGATGGGAGCACGAAATGACTCTGTTCAAGTACATATGAAATGACTCTTCTTGCATTACCAATAAAAATATTTTTTATTCACCTATCAGTATAAAAAAAAGTAACTATGATATCTCATAATTCAAGTTCATAAAACAAGTACAGATAAAAAACAATGAGGTTGTAACATTTTATAATTTAGATTTTAAACCATGGACACTTGTTAAAAAATGTAACATTCTAACTCATAATCATGCAACGAAAAAATATACAATAATTAGAGCAAATTTTATAAGGATTAATCAATTTACATGAATTTTTATCACACTGTTGGAAACATGACAGAAAATCTTATCATTAAAATAAACTTTAGATATTTACTTCCTATATCTCTCATGCAGAGAATTCATAGTGTAGAAATTAGGAGGTATGGAGTTACAAAAAGGTATTATTCAGAGGACTGAAGACGGGTTATTGAAGTGGTTTGGTTATTTATAGAGGATGGAGCAAAATAGAATGACTTGGAGGATGTATAAATCTGTAGTGGAGAGGAGGAGGGGTAGGGGTCATCCTAGGAAAAGATGGAGCGGGGTAAAAAGGTTTTTTTTGTGCAAGGGACATCAACATTCACCAGGCATGTGTGAGCATGTTAGATAGAAGTGAATGGAGACGAATGGTTTCTGGGACCTGATGAACCGTTGGAGTGTGAGCAGGGTAATATTTTGTGAAGGGATTCAGGGAAACCAGTCAGCCGGACTTGAGTCCTGGAGGTGGGAAGTTCAATGCTTGCACTTTAACCCTTTCAGGGTCTGTCCCATAGATCTACAGCTTTGAAGCCAGGGTCCAAGCCATAGATCTACGCCAAAATTCTAGTGGCTTCAAATTTAGAGCAAGAAGGCTGGTAGGCCTACATCTAAGAGAATTGGTCTGCGTGGTCAGTGTGCACAGTAAACAAAAAATCGGGGCACCCGCATTACATTGTGAGAACGCCATCTCAGTACACTTTGTTCATCATGCCTGGCGGCAAGGAAGCTCTCACTCCCAGGCGAATTCTGACTCTCCTCTTCCCAAGTTACAGTTCTAACACTGATTAAAGTGGATCTGAAGAGGAATTCTTTTGTACGATATCGTACAATGGTACTATATGGTACATTGTACCATATGGTACATTGTACCATATGGTACATTGTGCTATATGGTACAGGGAGCCTAATGGAAATAAGTTACTTTGGCTGACTTTTTTTTGGGTTATCCTAGGTTCTCCACACACATGCTGCTATGTATGATAATCTATGTAACTGTATTTGTGTAAACCTGAATAAACTTACTATGCCACATGCACTCAAGTAAGTTTATTCAGGTATACACAAATACAGTTACATAGATTATCATACATAGCAGCATATGAGTAAAGATCCTAGGATAACCCAAAAAAGTCAGAGTGACTTATTTCCATTGGCATCCCTGTATTTGTACCATATGGTACCCTATACCATATGCAATTCCAAGGGGACCGAGTACATCCCGTGGCCCTACACCTGGAATAGACAGTGAAAGTGACAATGATGCAGCTACAATTGGGACGGATAGACCATATGCATCAGTAGGTGGTAGTGGCGCCACCAGCATGCGTATGTGCAGCATGCGGCACCAGTCCAGACAGAGCGAGTCTGGGACCCAAGTCACTGACTCAGCAGTTCCAGGACAAAGCACATCGTCATCCACCGGTGGAAGTAGATGACTGTGGCTGAAATGCACCTTGTTTTTTTGCAACAATAATGCTTATGCCTCATGTCTATAAGCATAATATAAAATCATACTGGTCCACAGATAAGTATGACACCACTGTGCATGACACCTTGTTTCAAAGACTTTCACAGACTGTAGCAGCTCTAGGAACATGTCCAGTGACTGTACATTTTTTTTTTTTTTTAACAAGTCGGCCATCTCCCACCGAGGCAGGGTGACCCAAAAAGAAAGAAAATCCCCAAAAAGAAAATACTTTCATCATCATTCAACACTTTCACTTCACTCACACATAATCACTGTTTTTGCAGAGGTGCTCAAAACACAACAGTTTAGAAGCATATACGTATAAAGATACACAATATATCCCTCCAAACTGCTAATATTCCGAACTCCTCCTTTAGAGTGCAGGCATTGTACTTCCCATTTCCAGGACTCAAGTCCGGCTATATAAAAATAACCGGTTTCCCTGAATCCCTTCACTAAATATTACCCTGCTCACACTCCAACAGATCGTCAGGTCCCAAATACCATTCATCTCCATTCACTCCTATCAAACACACTCATACACGCCTGCTGGAAGTCCAAGCCCCTCGCCCACAAAACCTCCCTTACCCCTTCCTTCCAACCTTTTTGAGGATGACGCCCACCCCCGCCTTCCTTCTCCTACAGATTTAAATGCTCTCCATGTCATTCTACTTTGATCCATTCTCTCTAAATGACCAAACCACCTCAACAACCCCTCTTCAGCCCTCTAACTAATACTTTTAGCAACTCCACACCTTCTCCTAATTTCCACACTGAATTTTCTGCATAATATTTACACCACACATTGCCCTTAGACAGGACATCTCCACTGCCTCCAACCACCTCCTCGCTGCTGCATTCACAACCCAAGCTTCACACCCATATAAGAGTGTTGGTACTACTATACTTTCATACATTCCCTTCTTTGCCTCCATAGATAACGTTTTTTGACTCCACAAATATCTCAACGCACCACTCACCTTTTTTCCCTCATCAATTCTATGATTAACCTCATCCTTCATAAATCCATCAGCCGACACGTCAACTCCCAAGTACAGTGGACCCCTGCATACCGTTGGCATCATATAATGTTAAATCCGCATACCGATACATTTTATCGCTAAGATTTTGCCTCGCATACCGCTAAAATACCCGCTCAATGCTATTCGTCCGAGACGCGTCTAATGTGCGGCCTGAGCCAGCCTCACATGTTCCGCCGGTGGCATTGTTTACAAGCCAGCCTCCACGGTAACATCCAAGCATACAATCGGAACATTTCGTATTATTACAGCATTTTTGGTGATTTTATCTGCAAAATAAGTGACCATGTCACTTATGGCACTTCTAGTGCCAACCCTGTGGTAAAAAGGGTGAGAAATATTATCGAAATACTGTGGTACCATGGTCAACTGCAGATGCTGCTGCTGCTGTAGCACTGTCAGCTGCTGCTGCTGCTGTAGCACCGTCAGCTGCTGCTGCTGCTGTACCACCGTCAGCTGCTGCTGCTACTGTAGTACTGTCTGCTGCTGCTGTAGCACCGTCTGCTGCTGCTGTAGCACTGTCAGCTGCTGCTGTAGCACTGTCAGCTGCTGCTGTTGCAGCACTGTCAGCTGCTGCTGCTGCTGTAGCACTGTCAGCTGCTGCTGCTGCACTGTCAGCTGCTGCTGCTGTAGCACTGTCAGCTGCTGCTGCTGCTGTACCATCGTCAGCTGCTGCTGTAGTACCATCTGCTGCTGCTGTACCATTGTCAGCTGCTGCTGTAGTACCATCTGCTGCTGCTGTAGCACCGTCTGCTGCTGCTGTAGCACTGTCAGCTGCTGCTGTAGCACTGTCAGCTGCTGCTGCTGCTGTAGTACCGTCTGCTGCTGCTGTAGCACCGTCTGCTGCTGCTGTAGCACTGTCAGCTGCTGCTGCTGCTGCACTGTCAGCTGCTGCTGCTGCACTGTCAGCTGCTGCTGCTATGCTGTAGCACTGTCAGCTGCTGCTGCTGTAGCACCGTCAGCTGCTGCTGCTGTAGCACCGTCAGCTGCTGCTGCTGCTGTACCACCGTCAGCTGCTGCTGCTGCTGTACCACCGTCAGCTGCTGTTGCTGTAGTACCATCTGCTGCTGCTGTAGCACCGTCTGCTGCTGCTGTAGCACTGTCAGCTGCTGCTGCTGCTGCTGTAGCACTGTCAGCTGCTGCTGCTGCTGCTGTAACACCGTCAGCTACTGCTGCTGTACCACTGTCAGCTGCTGTTGCTGCTGTACCACTGTCAGCTGCTGTTGCTGCTGTACCACCGTCAGCTGCTGCTGCTGCTGTAGTACCGTCTGCTGCTGCTGAAGCACCGTCTGCTGCTGTAGCACTGTCAGCTGCTGCTGCTGCTGCTGTAGCACCGTTGTTGGTGTGGCTTATTGAGAATACCAAGAAACAATTAACCCCAGAGGGTTAGCCACCCAGGATAACCCAAAAAAGTCAGTGTCATTGAAGACTGTCTAACTTATTTCCATTGGGATCCTTAATCTTGACTCCCAGGATGCAACCCACACCAGTCGACTAACACCCAGGTGAACAGGGAAAAATGCCTGGAACTAGTGCTCATATTGGTGAATTTAAAGCCAGCAAAGGTTAGTTTGAGAGATTTAAGAATCGTAGTGGCATACAGTGTGATAAGGCCTGTTCTGGAAGAAAATGCCAAACAGGACCTACAGTACTCAGGAGGAAAAGGCACTCCCAGGACACAGTGTCTCATCAGTCATTGCTGCATCTTCAATAAAAGTAAGTGTCATTTATTCTTCATTTAGTAGAGTAGTACATGCACAATATATATTGTGCATGTACTACTCTACTACCGTGCACGTATCCTTCTCTTTGTGTGTAGGAAAATGTATATTTCATGTGGTAAAAAATTTTTTTTCATACTTTTGGGAGTCTTGCACGGATTAATTTGATTTCCATTATTTCTTATGGGGAAAATTAATTCGCATAACGATAATTTCGCATAACAATGAGCTCTCAGGAACGGATTAATATCGTTATGCGAGGGTCCACTGTATCTGAAAACATTCACTTCTTCCATACTCCTCCTCCCCAATTTGATATCCAATTTTTCTTTATCTAAATCATTTGATACCCTCATCACCTTACTCTTTTCTATGTTCACTTTCAACTTTCTACCTTTACACAAACACCCAAACTCATCCACTAACCTTTGCAATTTTTCTTTAGAATCTCCCATAAGCACAGTATCATCAGCAAAATGTAATTGTGTCAATTCCCATTTTGTATTTGATTCCCCATAATTTAATCCCACCCCTCTCCCGAACACCCTAGCATTTACTTCTTTTACAACCCCATCTATAAATATATTAAACAACCATGGTGACATTACACATCCCTGTCTAAGACCTACTTTTACCGGGAAGTAGTCTCCCTCTCTTCTACACACCCTAACCTGAGCCTCACTATCCTCATAAAAACTTTTTACAGCATTTAGTAACTAACCACCTATTCCATATACAGTGGACCCTCGACCAACGATGGCATCGTCTAACATTAAATCCGACTAGCGATACATTTTAACGCAAAAATTTTACAATGACTAGCGCTAAAAAACTCTACCAACACGATTCGTTCCGTTTGAGACGCGTCCACTTGTGGCCAGTGTTTACAAGCCAGCCAGCGTGTGTGTCTCCGAGCTGGCCAGGTTGTACACAAAACCCCAATCAACCATCGCTACTATTGTGGCCAAGAAAACGGCAATCAAGGAAGCTGTTCTTGCCAATGGTGCAACTATGTTTTTGAAACTGAGATCGCAAGTGATAAAAGATGTTGAGAGACTGTTATTGGTGTGGATAAACGAAAAACAGATAGCAGGAGATAGCATCTCTCAAGCGATCATATGTGAAAAGGCTAGGAAGTTGCATGACGACTTAATTAGAAAAATGCCTGCAACTAGTGGTGATGTGAGTGAATTTAAGGCCAGCAAAGGTTGGTTTGAGAGATTTAAGAATCGTAGTGGCATACATAGTGTGATAAGGCATGGTGAAGCTGCCAGTTCGGACCAAAAATCAGCTGAAAAATATGTGCAGGAATTCAAGGAGTACATAAACAGTGAAGAATTGAAACCTGAACAAGTGTTTAACTGTGACACTGACAATGTTGTGAAACACTTTAGGAATGTCATAAAGGAATGGGAGGTACAGGCCTCTATGGACAGATATGTTGTGCGACAGAGGTCCAGTGACTCTCAAGCTGGTCCTAGTGGCATTAAAAGAAGAAGGGAAGTAACCCCAGAAAAGGACTTGACACCTCAAGTCCTAATGGAAGGGGATTCCCCTTCTAAACACTAACACCATCCACACTCTCCCCTCCTCCCATCCCATCAATCATCACCAGATCTTCAATAAAGGTAAGTGTCATGTAATTGTACACGTCCTCTTCAGTTTGTATATTAAAATTAATATTTCATGTGGTAAAAATTTTTTTTTTTCAATACTTTTGGGTGTCTTGCACGGATTAATTTGATTTCCATTATTTCTTATGGGAAAAATTAACTCGACTAACGATAATTTCGATTAACGATGAGCTCTCAGGAACAGACTAATATCGTTGGTCGAGGGTCCACTGTACTTGCAACATCTGCCACATTCCTCCCCTATCCACTCTATCATATGCCTTTTCTAAATCCATAAATGCAATAAAAACTTCCCACCCTTTAATTAATTTTTTTTTTTTTCCAACAAGTTGGTCGTCTCCCACCGAGGCAGGGTGACCCAAAAAAGAAAGAAAATCCACAAAAAGAAAATACTTTCATCATCATTCAACACTTTCACCACACTCACACATTATCACTGCTTTTGCAGAGGTGCCCAGAATACAACAGTTTAGAAGCATATACGTATAAAGATACACAACATATCCCTCCAAACTGCCAATATCCCAAACCACTCCTTTAAAGTGCAGGCATTGTACTTCCCATTTCAAGGACTCAAGTCCGACTATATGAAAATAACCGGTTTCCCTGAATCCCTTCACTAAATATTACCCTGCTCACACTCCAACAGATCGTCAGGTCCCAAGTATCATTCGTCTCCATTCACTCCTATCTAACACGCTCATGCACGCTTGCTGGAAGTCCAAGCCCCTCGCCCACAAAACCTCCTTTACCCCCTCTTTCCAACCCTTTCGAGGACGACCCCTACCCCTCTTTCCTTCCCCTATAGATTTATATGCTTTCCATGTCATTCTACTTTGATCCATTCTCTCTAAATGACCAAACCACCTCAACAACCCCTCTTCTGCCCTTTGACTAATGCTTTTATTAACTCCACACCTTCTCCTAATTTCCACACTCCGAATTTTCTGCATAATATTTACACCACACATTGCCCTTAGACAGGACATCTCCACTGCCTCCAACCGTCTCCTCGCTGCTGCATTTACCACCCAAGCTTCACATCCATATAAGAGTGTTGGTACTACTATACTTTCATACATTCCCTTCTTTGCCTCCATAGATAACGTTTTTTGACTCCACATATACCTCAACGCACCACTCACCTTTTTCCCTCATCAATTTTATGATTAACCTCATCCTTCATAAATCCATCCGCCGACACGTCAACTCCCAAGTATCTGAAAACATTCACTTCTTCCATACTCCTCCTCCCCAATTTGATATCCAATTTTTGTTTATCTAAATCATTTGATACCCTCATCACCTTACTCTTTTCTATGTTCACTTTCAACTTTCTACCTTTACACACATTCTCAAACTCATCCACTAACCTTTGCAATTTTTCTTTAGAATCTCCCATAAGCACAGTATCATCAGCAAAAAGTAACTGTGTCAATTCCCATTTTGAATTTGATTCCCCATAATTTAATCCTACCCCTCTCCCGAACACCCTAGCATTTACTTCTTTTACAACCCCATCTATAAATATATTAAACAACCATGGTGACATTACACATCCCTGTCTAAGACCTACTTTTACCGGGAAGTATTCTCCCTCTCTTCTACACACCCTAACCTGAGCCTCACTATCCTCATAAAAGCTCTTTACAGCATTTAGTAACTTACCACCTATTCCATAAACTTGCAACATCTGCCACATTGCTCCTCTATCCACTCTATCATATGCCTTTTCTAAATCCATAAATGCAATAAAAACTTCCCTACCTTTATCTAAATACTGTTCACATATATGCTTCAATGTAAACACTTGATCTACACATCCCCTACCCACTCCGAAACCTCCTTGCTCATCTGCAATCCTACATTCTGTCTTACCTCTAATTCTTTCAATAATAACCCTACCGTACACTTTTCCTGGTATACTCAGTAAACTTATTCCTCTACAATTTTTACAATCTTTTTGTCCCCCTTCCCTTTATATAAAGGGACTATACATGCTCTCCGCCAATCCCTAGGTACCTTCCCCTCTTTCATACATTAAATAAAATGTAGCAACCACTCCAACACTATATCCCCCCCCCCTTGCTTTTAACATTCTGTCATGATCCCATCAGTTCCAGCTGCTTTACCCCCTTTCATTCTACGTAATGCCTCACGTACCTCCCCCACACTTACATTCTGCTCTTCTTCACTCCTAAAAGATGGTATACCTCCCTGGCCAGTGCATGAAATTACCGCCTCTCTTTCTTCCTCAACATTTAAAAGTTCCTCAAAATATTCTCGCCATCTACCTAATACCTCCCTCTCCCCATCTACTAACTCCCCTACTCTGTTTTTAACTGACAAATCCATACTTTCCCTAGGCTTTCTTAACTTGTTTAACTCACTCCAAATTTTTTTCTTATTTTCATTAAAATTTCTTGACAGTGCCTCTCCCACTCTATCATCTGCTCTCCTTTTGCACTCTCTCACCACTCTCTTCACCTTTCTTTTACTCTCCATATACTCTGCTCTTCTTATAACACTTCTGATTTGTAAAAACCTCTCATAAGCTAACTTTTTCTCTTTTATCACACCCTTTACTTCATCATTCCACCAATCACTCCTCTTTCCTCCTGCCCCCACCCTCCTATAACAAACTTCTACCCCACATTCTAACACTGCATTTTTAAAACTCATCCAACCCTCTTCAACCCCCCCACTACTCATTTTTGCACTAGCCCACCATTCTGCCAATAGTCACTTATATCTCACCCGAACTTCCTCCTCCCTTAGTTTATACACTTTCACTTCCCTCCTACTTGTTGCTGCCACCTTCCTCTTGTCCCATCTACCTCTCACTCTAACTGTAGCTACAACTAAATAATGATCCGATATATCAGTTGCCCCTCTATAAACATGTGCATCCTGGAGCCTACCCATTAACCTTTTATCCACCAATACATAATCTAACAAACTACTTTCATTACGTGCTACATCATACCTTGTATATTTATTTATCCTCTTTTTCATAAAATATGTATTACTTATTACCAGATCTCTTTGTACACATAGCTCAATTAAAGGCTCCCCATTTACATTGGCCCCTGGCACCCCAAATTTACCTACTACTCTCTCCACAACATTTTTACCCACTTTAGCATTGAAATCCCCAACCACAAGTACTCTCACACTTGGTTCAAAACTCCCCATGCATTCACTCAACATTTCCCAAAATCTCTCTCTCTCCTCTACACTTCTCTCTTCTCCAGGTGCATATACGCTTACTATAACCCAATTTTCATATCCAACCTTTATTTTACTCCACATAATCCTTGAATTAATGCATTTAGTCCCTATTATCCTGCCATTTCTTATCCTTCAACATTATTGCTACTCCTTCTTTAGCTCTAACTCTATTTGAAACCCCTGACCTAATCCCATTTATTCCTCTCCACTGAAACTCTCCCACCCCTTTCAGCTTTGTTTCACTTAAAGCCAGGATATCCAGCTTCTTCTCATTCATAACATCCACAATCATCTCTTTCTTATCATTCACACAACATCCATGCACATTCAGACTTCCCACTTTGACAATTTTCTTCTTCTTATTCTTTTTAGTAATCATTACAGGAAAAGGGGTTACTAGCCCACTGTTCCCGGCATTTTAGTTGACTTTTACAACACGCATGGCTTGTGGAGGAAAGATTCTTATTCCACTTCCCCATGGATATAAAAGGAAAAGTAATAAGAACAAGAACTATTAAGATAAAATCAAAGAAAACTCAGATGAGTGTGTATAAACAAACATGTACATGTATGTGTAGTGTGACCTAAGTGTAAGTAGAAGTAGCAAGACATACCTGTAATCTTGCATATTTATGAGGCAGACAAAAGACACCAGCAATCCTACCATCATGTAAAACAATTACAGGCTTTCGCTTTACACTCACTTGGCAGGACGGTAGTACCTCCCTGAGTGGTTGCTGTCTACCAACCTACTACTAGTACTACTGTACACTTTTTTTTTTTTTTTTTTTTTTTAAAAAAGTCGGCCGTCTCCCACCGAGGCAGGGTGACCCAAAAAAAGAAAGAAAATCCCCAAAAAGAAAATACTTTCATCATCATTCAACACTTTCACCACACTCGCACATTATCACTGTTTTTGCAGAGGTGCTCAGAATACAACAGTCTAGAAGCACACACATATAAAGATACACAACATATCCCTCCAAACTGCCAATATCCCAAACCCCTCCTTTAAAGAGCAGGCATTGTACTTCCCATTTCCAGGACTCAAGTCCGACTATATGAAAATAACCGGTTTCCCTGAATCCCTTCACTAAATATTACCCTGCTCACACTCCAACAGATCGTCAGGTCCCAAGTACCATTCGTCTCCATTCACTCCTATCTAACACGCTCACGCACGCTTGCTGGAAGTCCAAGCCCCTTACCCACAAAACCTCCTTTACCCCCTCTCTCCAACCCTTTCGAGGACGACCCCTACCCCGCCTTCCTTCCCCTATAGATTTATATGCTTTCCATGTCATTCTACTTTGATCCATTCTCTCTAAATGACCAAACCACCTCAACAACCCCTCTTCTGCCCTCTGACTAATACTTTTATTAACTCCACACCTTCTCCTAATTTCCACACTCCGAATTTTCTGCATAATATTTACACCACACATTGCCCTTAAACAGGACATCTCCACTGCCTCCAACCGTCTCCTCGCTGCTGCATTTACCACCCAAGCTTCACACCCATATAAGAGTGTTGGTACTACTATACTTTCCTACATTCCCTTCTTTGCCTCCATAGATAACGTTTTTTGACTCCACATATACCTCAACGCACCACTCACCTTTTTTCCCTCATCAATTCTATGATTAACCTCATCCTTCATAAATCCATCCGCCGACACGTCAACTCCCAAGTATCTGAAAACATTCACTTCTTCCATACTCCTCCTCCCCAATGTGATATCCAATTTTTCTTTATCTAAATCATTTGACACCCTCATCACCTTACTCTTTTCTATGTTCACTTTCAACTTTCTACCTTTACACACATTCCCAAACTCATCCACTAACCTTTGCAATTTTTCTTTAGAATCTCCCATAAGCACAGTATCATCAGCAAAAAGTAACTGTGTCAATTCCCATTTTGAATTTGATTCCCCATAATTTAATCCCACCCCTCTCCCAAACACCCTAGCATTTACTTCCTTTACAACCCCATCTATAAATATATTAAACAACCATGGTGACATTACACATCCCTGTCTAAGACCTATTTTTACCGGGAAGTAGTCTCCCTCTCTTCTACACACCCTAACCTGAGCCTCACTATCCTCATAAAAACTCTTTACAGCATTTAATAACTTACCACCTATTCCATATACTTGCAACATCTGCCACATTGCTCCTCTATCCACTCTATCATATGTCTTTTCTAAATCCATAAATGCAATAAAAACTTCCCTATCTTTATCTAAATACTGTTCACATATATGCTTCAATGTAAACACCTGATCTACACATCCCCTACCCACTCTAAAACCTCCTTGCTCATCCACAATCCTACATTCTGTCTTACCTCTAATTCTTTCAATTATAACCCTACCGTACACTTTTCCTGGTATACTCAGTAAGCTTATTCCTCTATAATTTTTACAGTCTCTTTTGTCCCCTTTCCCTTTATATAAAGGGACTATACATGCTCTCTGCCAATCCCTAGGTACCTTCCCCTCTTTCATACATTTATTAAACAAAAGTACCAACCACTCCAACACTATATCCCCCCCTGCTTTTAACATTTCTGTCATGATCCCATCAGTTCCAGCTGCTTTACCCCCTTTCATTTTATGTAATGCCTCACGTACCTCCCCCACACTTACATTCTGCTCTTCTTCACTCCTAAAAGATGGTATACCTCCCTGACCAGTGCATGAAATTACTGCCTCTGTTTCTTCCTTAACATTTAAAAGTTCCTCAAAATATTCTCGCCATCTACCCAATACCTCCATCTTCCCATCTACTAACTCCCCTACTCTGTTTTTAACTGACAAATCCATATTTTCCCTAGGCTTTCTTAACTTGTTTAACTCACTCCAAAATTTTTTCTTATTTTCATTAAAATTTCTTGACAATGCCTCTCCCACTCTAACATCTGCTCTCCTTCTGCACTCTCTCACCACTCTCTTTACCTTTCTTTTACTCTCCATATACTCTGCTCTTCTTATAACACTTCTGCTTTGTAAAAACCTCTCATAAGCTACCTTTTTCTCTTGTATCACACCCTTTACTTCATCATTCCACCAATCACTCCTCTTTCCTCCTGCCCCCACCCTCCTATAACCACAAACTTCTGCCCCACATTCTAATACTGCATTTTTAAAACTATTCCAACCCTCTTCAACCCCCCCACTACTCATCTTTGCACTAGCCCACCTTTCTGCCAATAGTCACTTATATCTCACCCGAACTTCCTCTTCCCTTAGTTTATACACTTTCACCTCCCTCTTACTTGTTGTTGCCACCTTCCTCTTTTCCCATCTACCTCTTACTCTAACTGTAGCTACAACTAAATAATGATCCGATATATCAGTTGCCCCTCTATAAACATGTACATCCTGGAGCCTACCCATCAACCTTTTATCCACCAATACATAATCTAATAAACTACTTTCATTACGTGCTACATCATACCTTGTATATTTATTTATCCTCTTTTTCATAAAATATGTATTGCTTATTACCAAATTTCTTTCTACACATAGCTCAATTAAAGGCTCCCCATTTACATTTACCCCTGGCACCCCAAATTTACCTACTACTCCTTCCATAACATTTTTACCCACTTTAGCATTGAAATCCCCAACCACCATTACTCTCACACTTGATTCAAAACTCCCCACGCATTCACTCAACATTTCCCAAAATCTCTCTCTCTCCTCTACACTTCTCTCTTCTCCAGGTGCATACACGCTTATTATAACCCACTTTTCACATCCAATCTTTATTTTACTCCACATAATCCTTGAATTAATACATTTATAGTCCCTCTTTTCCTGCCATAGCTTATCCTTCAACATTATTGCTACTCCTTCTTTAGCTCTAACTCTATTTGAAACCCCTGACCTAATCCCATTTATTCCTCTCCACTGAAACTCTCCCACCCCCTTCAGCTTTGTTTCACTTAAAGCCAGGACATCCAGCTTCTTCTCATTCATAACATCCACAATCATCTCTTTCTTATCATCTGCACAACATCCACGCACATTCAGACTTCCCACTTTGACAATTTTCTTCTTCTTATTCTTTTTAGTAATCTTTACAGGAAAAGGGGTTACTAGCCCATTGTTCCCGGCATTTTAGTTGACTTTTACAACACGCATGGCTTACGGAGGAAAGATTCTTATTCCACTTCCCCATGGATATAAAAGGAAAATTAATAAGACCAAGAACTATTAAGATAAAATCAAAGAAAACTCAGATGAGTGTGTATAAATAAATGTGTACATGTATGTGTAGTGTGACCTAAGTGTAAGTAGAAGTAGCAAGACATGCCTGTAATCTTGCATATTTATGAGACAGACAAAAGACATCAGCAATCCTACCATCATGTAAAACAATCACAGGCTTCGTTTTACACTCACTTGGCAGGACGGTAGTACCTCCCTGGGTGGTTGCTGTCTACCAACCTACTACCTACTGTACATATGTAAATATATAATAGAACTTTACTAATATACAACATATTTGCATGTTTTTTGTTGTAAACAGTTATTGTAAACAAAATAATGATGAAAATATTAGTGCGGTTATTGTGTTGAATACAACGATTGTGCATATACATTATGCATTATATTGGTCTCACAGGCCACAAACATTACTGGGAAAAAACAAAATTAGAAAAGAAAAAAGGAATAGTAAAATAAAAAAAATGAGACATTATGGAAGTCGTGGATGTTGCCGCCACCCAGTCACTGAGGATCAACTTCATGCCTCTATATCTTGTAAACTACTGATAAAAATTTTTTTTTATTTCCTATAGAAGAAAAATCTTATCTTTAATTCTGTAAGAAAATGTTTTTTTTTTTTTTTTTTTTTAAATTCTTGGACCCTGGCTGTCACTCTGAGATTTGGCCTCTGGACTCCTTAAAGGGTTAAATGAAGGGTTTGGAATATTGGCTGTTTGGAGTGACATCTAAACTGTCATATCTGGGCACCTCTGCAAAGTCAGTGATTATGTGTGAATGATGGTGAAAATGTTTCTTTCTTTTCTGGGTCACCCTGTTTCTGTGGGAGACGGCTGGTGTGATGAAAAAAAAAAGTCTCTGATGCCTCTCAATCCTTAACTGTTTTAGTTCCTCCTGTGCTCTAGTTAAACCTTCTCAACATTACCTTCTTAACATACTAACAACATTAATAATTCACCTCAATAAAAATATAACTGTCGTTTTATATATCCTCACAACGAATTCAATCCATCAAAATTAGATTTATCCTATCCCACTCTAACAGCCCTCATCCTAATGATATATTTGGTGTCAGTGATATTTTGATGTCATAGGTAGTAGGTTGGTAGACAGCAACCACCCAGGGAGGTACTACCGTCCTGCCAAGTGAGTGTAAAACGAAAGCCTGTAATTGTTTTACATGATGGTAGGGTTGCTGGTGTTCTTTTTTTTGTTTCAAAAACATGCAAGATTTCAGGTACGTCTTGCTACTTCTACTTACACTTAGGTCACACTACACATACATGTACAAGCATATATATACATACCCCTCTGGGTTTTCTTCTATTTTCTTTCTAGTTCTTGTTCTTGTCTATTTCCTCTTATCTCCATGGGGAAGTGGAACAGAATTTTTCCTCCGTAAGCCATGTGTGTTGTAAGAGGCGACTAAAATGCCGGGAGCAAGGGGCTAGTAACCCCATCTGTATATATTACTAAATTTAAAAGGTGAAACTTTCGTTTTTTCTTTTGGGCCACCCCGCCTCAGTGGGATACGGCTGGTGCGTTGAGAGAAAGAAAGAAAGAAAGATATTTTGTCATAGAAAATGTCTCAGGCATGTAATGGCTCATCATATGGAAAGCAACAGTTGGCATACTATGAGAATTTAAGAATACATACATGAACATGTATAGAACCCTTAACATCAGTAATGCATGTGTTACCCAGGGTGATAAATATATGCACCTCATATCATGGAACTATACTAAGCTTATAATGAAGGTAAAGAGAACAAGACAATGACTAGAAGCAACAATTTTGTGGGCACAGACTGCCACAGAACAGAACCAGGGGACTTTCAGCATCACATCACTAATTATGCAGCTCATTCTCTGAAAGTGCAGATAGCACAAGGACAACTTTCAGCAATGATCAGTCCATTGCTGCCATAATTTCCAGTGGAGTACGTAAACTCGAGTTATGTGTTATATTGTAGGACCTGACAAAGCTCATACTTGAACAAAAAGTGTACAATAAAGAAATGCCTTGCTAAGTGTTTTGTTTCACCCAATATTTTTGCAGTTTGCTTCTCATTCCTATATTTTCCTGAAGATTCCTTAGGCTTGTTTTGAAATGCGCTATTCTTACACCCTAACCTGATGTTAGGCTTCTCTAGTGAGTAACTGAAAATCCAGATAAATATTACTTACAGCCTGCAAGCCAACATTTCCTCCAATGTTCATAGGATTATGGATTATTAGCAAAACTCTCATTAATATTCTGTGCCTCACATCACTATCCTTCTTTTTCATTCCATATTCCATATACAGTGAACCCCTGCCATTCAGCGGCCACGACTTTCGTTAAATCCGACTTTCGGCAACTTTTTTTGTCAAAATATAACTTTGCAGTTCGTGATTGACCTCGTGATTCAGGGACTGTCCAGTATGTGTCCGCCATCAGCGCGCACACAAAGTCAGTCTCCCGCACCATTCACACTCAGTGTGCCATTGTTTACCAGCGAGTAACCATCACCCCATGGGTTCATAGGATACATTTCATAATAATCAATTGTTTTTTGTGCTTGCAACTGCTTAATAAGTCACCATGGGCCTGAAGAAAGCTATTGCCTGCCCTTTGATAAAGAAAGTAAAGAACACAATCAAATTCAAGAATGAAATAATTGAAAAATATGAGAGTGGAGTGCGTGTTACAGAGCTTGCCAGGATGTATGGCAAACCCCATTCAACCATCACTTTGATCGTGGCAAAAGGAAAGGAAATAAGTTGTGCTGTTGTTGCAAAAGAGGTAGATATGCTGACAAAAAAGAGATCGCAAACCCTCGAAGAAGTGGAGAGGTTATTGTTGGTGTGGATTACCCAAAAACAGTTAGCGGGAGATAGTATTATGCAGTCGATAATATGTGAAAAGGCAAGGAAGTTGCATGATGACCTCATGAAGAAAATGCCTGCAACGAGTGAGTGATGTTTGTGATTTTAAGGCCAGCAAAGGCTGGTTTGAGAGATTTAAGAAGCGAGTGGCATACACAGTGTGGCAAAGCATGGTGAGGCTGCCAGTTCAGACAAAAGGGGGACTGAGAAGTTTGTGCAGGAGTTTAAGAGGTATGTAGACAATGAAAAATTCAAACCCCAACAAGTGTTCAATTGTGATGAAACAGGTCTGTTTTGGAAGAAAATGTCAAAAAGGACCTATATCACACAGGCAAAAATGGCACTCCCAGGACACAAGCCTATGAAAGACAGGCTAACTCTCATGTTTTGTGGTAATGCTAGTGGGGATTGTAAAGTGAAGCCTTTACTGGTCTATCACTCTGAAAATCCCAGAGTGTTCAAGAAAAAAAAGTGTTGCCAAGAGTAAATTGTGTGTGATGTGGAAGGCTAACAGTAAGGCATGGGTCACAAGGGAAATTCTCTTTGATTGGTTTAATGAAGTGTTTGTCCCCAGTGTGAAGAAATACCTCCTGGAAAATAAATTGGAACTCAAGTGCCTCCTGACTCACGAAATCGTAATGACACGATTGCAAACAAACCATACCCCGGCCAGGATTGAACCCGCGGTCAGAGAGTCTCAAAACTCCAGCCCGTCGCGTTAGCCACTAGTGGCTAACGCGACGGGCTGGAGTTTTGAGACTCTCTGACCGCGGGTTCAATCCCGGCCGGGGTATGGTTTAAGTGCCTCCTGGTTATGGACAATGCTCCTGCTCATCCTCCAGACTTGGAAGAGCAAATGGTGCAGGAGTTTCGTTTCATCACAGTGAAGTTTTTGCTCCCTAAAACAACTCCTCTCCTCAAGCCCATGGACCAGCAGGTCATTTCAAACATCAAAAAACTGTACACCAAAGCACTGTTTCAAAGGTGCTTTGAAGTGACCTCAGACACTGAATTGATCCAAAGAGAGTTCTGGAAAGATCACTTCAATATCCTCCACTGCATAAACCTTATAGGCAAGGCTTGGGAAGAAATGACTTGCAGGACTTCAAACTGCTTGGAGAAAACTGTGGCCAGAATGTGTACTAGAGAGGGACTTTGAAGGGTTTGGGGCTGACCCTGAGGAGCCTATGCCAGTTGTGGAAAGTACTGTGTCACTGGGGAATTCCATGGGGTTGGATGTGAGTTTGAAGGATATGGAAGAGTTGGTGGAGGACAACGATGAAGAGCTCACCACTACAGAGCTGCAAGAACTTCATTTGCAACAGCAACAGACCACAGCTCAGGAAATTGCTGCAGAGGAGGAGGAAGAGAGATGGAGGAAGGTGCCTTCTTCAAAGATTAAGGACATTTGTGCAAAGTGGACTGAAGTGCAAACATTTATGGATGAACTTAACCCTGACAAAGCTGTTGCAGGCCATGTTGGCAACACGTACAATGACAATGTTGTGTCCCATTTTAGGGAAATTTTAAAGAAACGCCAGAAACAGCTCTGTGGACAGATATTTTGTGCAACAGGGGCCCAGTGACTTTCAAGTTGTTCCCAGTGGCATCAAAAAACAAAGAAGGGAAGTAACCCCAGATAAGAACTTAGTACCTGAAGTCTTTATGGAAGGGGATTCCCCTTCCGAACAATGGTGCACCTTCATCCTCTCCCCTCCTCCCGTCTTCCATCCACCCAGAAGTCTTCAGTAAAGGTAAGTGCAATGTTGTTGTTATTTTATATATGTATGTACTTAATTTCTCATTGTTTTCTGTATGTAAATCTATTTAATTTGAATTTTTTATTTTTATTTTTTAATATTATTGGGTGTCTGGAACAGATTAATTTTATTTCTATTATTTCTAATGGGGAAAATGGTTTCGCCATTCGTCAGTTTTGTCCTTCAGCAGACTCTCTGGAACAGATTAATCACAAAACTCACGGGTCCACTGTACTTCACTAACCCTTTGACTCTTTCAGTCGTATACACAGTGGAACCTCGCCTAACGAGCGCATCGCAAAACGTTAAATCCGCCTAGCGATACATTTTAAAGCAAAAATTTTGCCTTGGCTAGCGCTAAAAAACTCGCTCAACGCGGTTCGTTCGAGACGCGTCCACGTGTGGCCTGAGCCCGCCTCACTTGTTCCTTGGGTGCCAGTGTTTACAAGCCAGCCACCGCGGTCGCTTCCAAGCATACAATCGGAACATTTCATATTATCACATCCTTTTTAGTGATTGCACCTGCAAAATAAGTCACCATGGGCCCCAAGAAAGCTTCTAGTGCCAACCCTACAGCAAAAAGAGTGAGAATTACTATGGATATGAAGAGAGAGATCATTGCCAAGTATGAAAGTGGAGTGCGTGTCTCCGAGCCAGCCAGGTTGTACGCAAAACCCCAATCAACCATCGCTACTATTGTGGCCAAGAAAAACGGCAATCAAGGAAGCTGTTCTTGCCAAAGGTGCAACTTTGTTTTCGAAACAGAGATCACAAGTGATAGAAGATGTTGAGAGACTGTTATTGGTGTGGATAAACGAAAAACAGATAGCAGGAGATAGCATCTCTCAAGCGATCATATGTGAAAAGGCTAGGAAGTTGCATGACGATTTAATTAGAAAAATGCCTGCAACTAATGATGTAAGTGAATTTAAGGCCAGCAAAGGTTGGTTTGAGAGATTTAAGAATCATAGTGGCATACACAGTGTGATAAGGCATGGCGAGGCTGCCAGTTCGGACCACAAAACGGCTGAAAAATATGTGCAGAAATTCAAGGAGTACATAGACAGTGAAGGACTGAAACCTGAACAAGTGTTTGTGACGAAACAGGCCTGTTTTGGAAGAAAATGCCAAACAGGACGTACATCACTCAGGAGGAAAAGGCACACCCAGGACATAAGCCTATGAAAGACAGGCTTACTCTGTTGATGTGTGCCAATGCTAGTGGTGATTGCAAAGTTAAGCCTTTATTGGTGCATCACTCTGAAACTCCCAGAGTGTTCAGGAAAAACAATGTCCTCAAGGCTAATTTGTGTGTGCTGTGGAGGGCAAACAGTAAGGCATGGGTCACTAGGGACTTTTTCTATGACTGGTTACACCATGCATTTGCCCCCACTGTGAAAAATTACCTAATTGAAAAGAAATTAGACCTTAAGTGCCTCCTGGTATTAGACAATGCTCCTGGTCATCCTTCAGACGTGGCAGAGCGACTTTCTGCGGAAATGAGCTTCATTAAGGTCAAGCTTTTGCCTCCTAATACCACTCCTCTCCTGCAGCCCATGGACCAGCAGGTCATTTCCAACTTCAAGAAACTGTACACAAAAGCTATGTTTGAAAGGTGCTTTGTAGTGACCTCAGAAACTCAACTGACTCTAAGAGAGTTTTGGAGAGATCACTTTAGCATCCTCAATTGTATAAACATCATAGATAAGGCTTGGGAGGAAGTGAATAAGAGGACCTTGAGCTCTGCTTGAAAGAAACTGTGGCCAGAATGTGTAGACAAAAGGGATTTTGAAGGGTTTGAGGCTAACCCTGGGAATCCTATACCAGTTGAGGAATCCACAAAAATTGTGGCATTGGGGAAGTCCTTGGGGTTGGAGGTTAGTGGGGAGGATGTGGAAGAGTTGGTGAAGGAGGACAATGAAGAATTAACCACTGATGAGCTGCTAGATCAACTTCAACAGCAAGAGGCCACACCTGAGGAAACTGCTTCGGAGGAGGGGATAGAGAAATTGAGGAAGTTGCCTACTTCAAAGATTAAGGAAATGTGTGCAATGTGGCTTAAAGTGCAAACCTTTTTTGATGAAAATCACCCTCACACAGCTATTGCAAACCGTGTTGGCAACCTGTACACTGACAATGTTGTGAAACACTTTAGGAATGTCATAAAGGAACGGGAGGTACACGCCTCTATGGACAGATATGTTGTGCGACAGAGGTCCAGTGACTCTCAAGCTGGTCCTAGTGGCATTAAAAGAACAAGGGAAGTAACCCCGGAAAAGGACTTGCCACCTCAAGTCCTAATGGAAGAGGATTCCTCTTCTAAACACTAACACCATCAACACTCCCCTCCTCCCATCCCATAAATCATCACCAGATCTTCAATAAAGGTAAGTGTCATGTAACTGTGCATGTCTTCTTCAGTTTGTATATTAAAATTAATACAGTGGACCCCCGGTTAACGATTTTAATCCGTGCAAGAGGGGTAATTGTTATGCGAAATAATCGTTATGTGAATGAATTTTCCCCATAAGAAATAATAGAAATAAAATTAATCCGTGCAAGACACCCAAAAGTATGAAAAAAAAATTTTTTTACCACATGAAATGTTAATTTTAATACACACAAACTGAAAAAGGCATGCACACTTACATGACACTTACTTTTATTGAAGATCTGGTGATGATTGATGGGACGGGAGGAGGGGAGAGTGTCGAACTTATTGTTTAGAAGGGGAATCCCCTTCCATTAGGACTTGAGGTAGCAAGTCCTTTTCCGGGGTTACTTCCCTTCTTCTTTTAATGCCACTAGGACCAGCTTGAGAGTCACTGGACCTCTGTCGCACAACAAATCTGTCCATAGAGCTCTGTACCTCCCGTTCCTTTACGATTTGTCTAAAATGGGCCACAACATTGTCATTGAAATAGTCACCAGCACGGCTTGCAACAGCTGTGTCAGGGTGATTTTCATCCATAAAGGTTTGCAGTTCAACCCACTGTGCACACATTTCCTTAATTTTTGAAGTAGGCACAATGGATTCCACAACTGGCATAGGCTTCTCAGGGTTAGCCCCAAACCCTTCAAAATCTTTCTTAATTTCCATACTAATTCTCACCCTTTTTACCACAGGGTTGGCACTAGAAGCTTTCTTGGGGCCCATGGTCACTTATTTTCCAGAAACAGCACCGAAAACACTGTAATAATACGAAATATTCCGAGTGTATGCTTGGATGTTACCGCGGAGGCTGGCTGGTAAACAATGGCACGGGCGGCACATGTGAGGCTGGCTGAGGGCGCACATTGGACGCGTCTCGGACGAAAATCGGTGAGCGGGTTTTTAATCGGTATGCGCGGCAAAAATTTTGCGATTAAAGTAAGCGGTATGCAGAATAATCGCTATGTGATGCCATCGTTATGCGGGGGTCCACTGTATTTCATGTGGTAAAAGTTTTTTTTTGTTCATACTTTGGGGTGTCAGGAACAGATTAATTTGATTTCCATTATTTCTTATGGGGAAAATTAATTCACCTAACGATAACTTCGCCTAACACTGAGCTCTCAGGAACGGATTAATAGCGTTAGGCGAGGGTCCACTGTATAAGTCTTACGAGCCACCGTGTTTAACGTATATATACAGTGGTCACTCAATAATCGTCCGGCCTGAAAGTCGTCCATTTCGGAAATAGACCTGTTTTTCTTCTAAATATTGGCTCACAAATGGTCCAGTAACTCGCTAATAGTCCTTCGTCCTGGACGTGTACTCACGCTCTGAGCCGCCTCGGCCTTTCCTTCCCAGCCAGTGTGCCATTGTTTACCAGTGAGCGACGGTCCCCTCACATGCTCCAGCGAAATATTTCATAATATTCCATTTATTTTAGTGCTTGCAAGTTATTTAAGTGCTAAATAAGCTACCATGGCTCCAAAGAAAGCTCCTAGTGCTAAGCCTTTGATAAAGAAGGTGAGAAATACGATTGAATTTAAGAAAAACATCATTGAACAATATGATAGTGGCGTACGTGTGGGCGAACTGGCCAGGATGTGTAACAAATCCCGTACAACCATATCTTCCATCATAGCCAAGAAAAAGGAAATCAAGGACGCTTTTGTTGCAAAGGGGGTAAATATGCTGACAAAAATGAGATCACCAGTACTCGAAGATGTTGAGAAGTTATTATTGGTGTGGATAAATGAGAAACAATTAGCAGGAGATAGTCTTATGATGTCGCTTATTTGTGAAATGGCTAGGCAGTTGCATGACGATTTTGTAAAGAAATTGCCTGCAACTAGTGGTGATGTGAGTGAATTTAAGGCCAGCAAAGGTTGGTTTGAGAGATTTAAGAAGCGTACTGGCATACACAGTGTGGTAAGGCATGGTGAGGCTGCCAGTTTGGACCACAAGGCGGCTGAAAAATATGTGCATGAATTCAAGGAGTACATAAACAGTGAAGGACTGAAACCTGAACAAGTGTTCAATTGTGATGAAACAGGCCTCTTTTGGAAGAAAATGCCAAAGAGGACCTACATTACTCAGGAAGAAAAGGTGCTGCCAGGACACAAGCCTATGAAAGACAGGCTGACGCTAATGTTCTGTGCTAATGCTAGTGGGGATTTCGAAGTGAAGCCGTTACTAGTGTACCATTCTGAAAATCCCAGTGTGTTCAAGAAAAACAATGTTATGAAGATTAAATTGTGTGTGTATTGGAGATCTAATAGTAAGGCATGGGTCACAAGGGACATTTTCGCCAAGTGGTTCAATGAAGTATTTGGCCCTAGTGTGAAGAATTACCTCTTGGAAAAGAAATTGGATCTCAAGTGCCTCCTAGTAATGGACAATGCACCTGCTCATCCTCCAAACTTGGATGACCTAATTCTGAAGGAGTTTGGGTTCATCACAGTAAAGTTCTTGCCCCCGAATACCACTCCTCTCCTCCAGCCCATGGACCAGCAGGTCATTGCAAACTTTAAAAAACTCTACACCAAAGCAATGTTTGAAAGGTGCTTGAATGTGACCTCAGACACTCACTTGACCCTACGAGATTTTTGGAAAGAACACGTCAGTATTCTCCATTGCATAAGCCTTATAGATAAGGCTTGGGAGGGAGTGACTACCAGGACTTTGAACTCTGCTTGGAGAAAATTGTGGCCAGATTGTGTCCACAAGAGGGATTTTGAAGGGTTTGGGGCTGACCCTGATGAGCCTATGTCAGTTGTTAAATCCACTGTGGCACTGGGGAGTTCCATGGGGTTGGATGTGAGTTTGGAGGATGTGGAAGAGTTGGTGGAGGACCACAACGAAGAGCTAACCACTGAGGAGCTGCAAGAGCTTCAGCAGGAACAGCAACAGATCGCAGCTCAGAATCTTGCTGCAGAGGAGGAGGAAGAGAGATGGAGGAAGGTGCCTTCTTCAGAAATTAAGGAGATTTTTGAAATGTGGGGTAACATGGAAAGATTTATGGAGAAACATCACCCAGAGAAGGATGTTGCAAGCCATATCAGCAACTTGTACAGTGACAGAGTCTTGGCCCATTTTAGGGAAGTTTTAAAGAGACGCCAGAAACAGAGCTCTCTGGACAGTTTTTTTGCGAGACAGGACTCCAGTGACTCTCAAGGTGGTCCTAGTGGCATTAAGAAACAGAGAAGAGAAGTAACCTCAGAAAAGCAATTGGTACCCAAGGTGTTGATGGAAGGGGATTCCCCTTCCAAACAGTAAATCATCCAATCTGTCTCCTTCTCCAGTCTTCCATACACAAAGAAGAATCACCAATAAAGGTAAATGTTATTCTGTTAATGTTTAATTCATCATGTGCCACTGTATTGTTTATGTACTACATCTATATTTCATGTAAAAAAAAATTTTGTTTTAATACTTCTGGGTGTCAGGAATGAATTAATTGAATTTACATTATTTCTTATGGGGAAAATTGATTCGTAAATAGTCCATTTCGATAATAGTCCCACTTCCAGGAACGGATTATGGACGATAATTGAGGGACCACTGTACTCCTAAATTCTAGCGGCTTCAAATCAAGCAGGAGAAAGCTGGTAGGCCCACATGTGAGAGAATGGGTCTGTGTGGTCAGTGTGCACCATATAAAAAAAATCCTGGAGCACGCAGTGCATAATGAGAAAAAAAAACTCCGACCATTTTTTAATTAAAATGCCGGCTTTGTGGTCTATTTTCGTATAGTATTTATGGTTGTATTCTCGTTTTTCTGGTGTCATTTGATAGAATGGAAAACATATTATAAAAACAGAGGTGATTTTGATTGGTTTTACTATGAAAAGAACCTGGAAATGGAGCTCAAAGTAGGAAAAATGTTTGATTTTTGCCGATGTTCAAAAGTAAACAAATGATGTCATTGTCCAATAAATGTCCAACTAGCCATTCTAATATGCAGTCATGAATGGGCTGACATTATTTGTAAAATTATTACAGTATTGCACTATTCTGCATAACAGTAAATCTTCTATTTTTTGTTTGAATAAAAATTCAAAATAGAAAGCAAGAGTAATATCAGAAGGGCGTGGAGATGTGACTGATGAACAAAGAAGATGTTATTTTAGAGCCAGGAATGTCTGTATTGTTCATTCTGGACCTTATTTTGAAATTGTCATATTTTTTAATTTTCGTGAAATTGGCCAAATTACAAATTTCTGACCATGTTATTGGGTAGTTGAAATCGGTAAATGGGCAGTTTCTTGTACTCAATCGATGGAAAAAACAAAGTTCTAAAGAAGTATTTTTTTTTTTTTTATTATCACACTGGCCGATTCCCACCAAGGGAGGGTGGCCCGAAAAAGAAAAACTTTCACCATCATTCACTCCATCACTGTCTTGCCAGAAGGGTGCTTTACACTACAGTTTTTAAACTGCAACATTAACACCCCTCCTTCAGAGTGCAGGCACTGTACTTCCCATCTCCAGGACTCATAACCCCTTCATAAATGTTACTTTGCTCACACTCCAACAGCACGTCAAGTATTAAAAACCATTCGTCTCCATTCACTCCTATCAAACACGCTCACGCATGCCTGCTGGAAGTCCAAGCCCCTCGCACACAAAACCTCCTTTACCTCCTCCCTCCAACCTTTCCCAGGCCAACCCCTACCCCGCCTTCCTTCCACTACAGACTGATACACTCTTGAAGTCATTCTGTTTCGCTCCATTCTCTCTACATGTCCGAACCACCTCAACAACCCTTCCTCAGCCCTCTGGACAACAGTTTTGGTAATCCCGCACCTCCTCCTAACTTCCAAACTACGAATTCTCTGCATTATATTCACACCACACATTGCCCTCAGACATGACATCTCCACTACCTCCAGCCTTCTCCTCGCTGCAACATTCATCACCCATGCTTCACACCCATATAAGAGTGTTGGTAAAACTAAAGAAGTACCTATCAAATTTCATTCTTTTGGTGTCATTACAATTGGGAAAAGATTCTCTATCATTTCATAAGAACTTTTTTTTTTTTTTTCAATTTTGCAACACCAGGAGTCACCTTACGATTGGGGGTTGCGACAGTCAAGGGGTTAATGTTTATCTTATTTCACCAACATATACCACATGCAACTCTGTATAGCACAAACTCCCTATTATTACTTATAGATACGTAGGTTTTACTAAAGTGTTACAGTATATTACGACCACTCTAAACCCGCATTTAGAAAACAAACTGAAAAATAATGATACAGGATATGCTTTCTAAAAGTAAACTTCTCCATTTCCCAAAGAGTAGCCATCTCTAAATGGATCATAAAAATACTACACTGAACATTAACCAGTGTAACAGTAGGATGTGTTAAGGTCATGATTCCTGGCCAAAATCACATAAATCAAAAGACAATAAGCCATTATATACAAATACAATTCCTTCAAGTTATAATTTATTGTCAAAATAATATTTAAAGTTAACAAGACAAATACGTGTAAGTATGTGAATGAACTGACACTGACACATATTCCTTAACCCTTTCAGGGTCCGTGCCGTAGATCTAAGGCTTTATGTTCAGGGTCCAAACCGTAGAAGTACACCATGAGCTCAGCTCACTCTAATAAGCTGTGAGTGGTAAATTTGGGCCTAGATATGAGAGAATACATCTATGTGGTATGTGTGCACCACATAAAACAAATCCTGCAGCACACAGTGTATAATGAGAGAAAAAACTGAGACCGTGATTTTCGATTAAAACAGCAACTTTGCAGTGTTTTTTCGTATATTTTTTATAGCTGTATTTGCGATTTCTTGGTCTCATTTGATAGAATGGAAGATATATTACAGAAATCGAGATGATTTTGATTGCTTTTAGCACTGGAAATGGCTTGAAACTGAACTCAAAATAGCGAAAATGTTAAATTTTTATTGATGTTCAAGAGTAAACAAACGACCTCACATATCTAATACACACCAGCTGGTGGGTCTAATATACATTCACAAATGTGGTGATGATATTTATACAATTATTACAATATTGCATAACAGTAAATCTTCTATCTTTTGGTTTGAATAAAAATTCATTATGTGAATAAAAAATCAAAATGGAATTCATTTGTAAAGCCTGAAAATGTAACTAATGAACAGAGGAAGTGTTAGTTTAGTGCCAGGAATGCCTGCATTGTTTATTCTGGACTCTATTTTGAAATTGGAATAGTTTGAACTTTGTGTTAAATTGGCCAAATTACCAATTTCCGATCACTTTATTTTGTAGTTGAAACAGTTGACTTGGTAATTTATTGTGCTCAATCGATAGAATAGAAGTAATACTAGTGAAATAGCTAAGAATTTGGTCAACTGGAATAATGTAATTGGCCTAAAATGGGAGTCAAAGTCGGCAAAATCGCTGATTCATAAATATCGCTGACACATCAAAATTCGCGAGAGCATAATTTCATCAATTTTCCATCAAATTTTGTACTTTTGTTTTATTACCTTCAGAAACAGATTCTCTACCATTTCATAAGAAAAAATTACAAAAATTTTTTTTTGAAAATTCTTGGACCCTGGTGGTGCACACTTCGAAATTTGGCCTCTGGACCCTAAAAGGGCTAACCCTTTGAGGGTCCAAGCCGAAGTTAAACGGTTTGTCCACAGGGTTCAAGAATTTTGAAAAAAAAAAATTTACTTTTTCTTATGAAATGGTAGAGAATCTTTTTCTGAAGGCAATAAAACAAAAAGTACAAAATTTGATGGAAAATTGATGAAATTACACTATCGCAAATTTTACTGCGTCAGCGATATTTACGCAGCAGCAACTGTGCCCACTTTGACTCCTATTTTAGACCAATTACGTTATTCCAGTCTTAGTTATTTCACTATTAGTTTTATTTTATCGACTGAACACAAGAAATTGTCCAATTAACAATTTCAACTATCCAGTAAGGTGATCAGAAATTGGTAATTTGGTCAATTTCACACAAAGTTCAAAATACAGTGGAACCTCTACTTACGAGTTTAATCCATTCCATGACCTTGCTCGCAACTGGATTTGCTCGTTTGCAGAGTCAATTTTCCTCATTTAAATTAACTAAAATGGAATTAATTCGTTCCAGTGGAATTCCAGGCACGAGAATAATTTCCCTCAACTCTACAGCTTATTTATCTATCACAATTCATGTAATATGACATAATAAACAATATTAATAACATAGAAACATGATATATACACTAGAATGAATAAAATACATGTCATTAGTTATGTGGCTAGTGGTGGTGACAGCAGCCATTGTTGTTGGGGTTTATAGGGCCACCACAGCGGCCATTCTTGCTCCTAACTACACCTACCATTCGACTTACGACCTGCTCAACTTACGACCACTCGACTTACGACCGTGTTTTTTATGCCAAATTTCTGGGAAATAAACAACTATTTGTGTTGTACACAGTGTTTATCCTAAACCTTAAAGTATAAAATACAGTTCTTACAGCATAAAAAGTAAAGTAAAACATGAAATACCAAAATAAAACAATAAAACAAAGTGATTACAAAAATGTTTTGTTGATATTCAGTAGTAAAGTTCGACTTACGACTATTTTGACTTACGACTTACGTCTCGGAACCGAACTCGGTCGTAAGTCGGATGGTAGGTGTACATGTGTAGAGAACCTAGGATAACCCAAAAAAGTCAGAGTGACTTATAAGTGCTACACTCTTAACCTCTTGACTGTCACAACCCCCAATCTTCAGGTGTCTCCTGGTGTTGCAAAAAAAAAAAAAAAAAAAAAAAAAAAAAAAAAAAAAAAAAAAAATCTTATGAAATGATAGAGAATCTTCTCCCGATTGTAATGACACCTAAAAAAAATTATGGAAACCTGACGGAATTACGCTCTCATGAAGTTAGCGACCTCAGCAATATTTACAAATAGGTGATTTCGCCCACTTTGAGCCCTATTTTCGGCTAATTCCATTGTTTCAGTCGACCAAACTCATAGCTATTTCTTTAGAACTCTGTTTTTTCTATTGATTGAGTACAAGAAACTGCCCATTTACTGATTTCAACTACCCAATAACATGGTCAGAAATTTCCAATTTCATGAAAATTAAAAAATATGACAATTTCAAAATAAGGTCCAGAATGAACAATGCAGACCTTCCAGGCTCTAAAATAACATTTTCTTTGTTCATCAGTCATGTCTCCAGGCCTCTGATATTACTCTTGCTTTTTACCTTGAATTTTTATTCAAACAAAAAATAAAAGATTTACTGTTGTGCAGACTACTGCAATACTGTAATAATTGTACAAATAATGTCAATTCATTCATTACTGCCTATTAGAATGGCTAGTTGGACATTTATTGGACAATGACATCATTTGTTTACTTTTGAACATTGGCAAAAATCAAACATTTCCCCTACTTTGAGCTCCATTTCCAGGTTCTTTTCATACTAAAACCAATCAAAATCACCTCTATTTCTATAATATGTTTTCCATTCTATCAAATGAGACCAAGAAAACGAGAATACAACCACAAATACTATACGAAAATAGAACACAAAATCAGCATTTTAATTAAAAAAAAAACGGTGGGAGTTTTTTTTTTCTCATTATGCACTGCGTGCTCCAGGATTTTTTGTATATGGTGCACACTGACCACACAGACCCATTCTCTCACATGTGGGCCTACCAGCTTTCTCCTGCTTGATTTGAAGCCGCTAGAATTTATGAATATATATACGTCAATTGCTGGTTTCTTTTTCTGTCTCATAAACACGCCAGATAACAGGGATATCTTGCTACTCCTACTTACACTTTGGTCACACTTCACAGACATGCACATGCATATATATATATACATACATCTAGGTTTTTCTCCTTTTTCTAAATAGCTCTTGTTCTTCTTTATTTCTTCTATTGTCCATGGGGAAGTGGAAAAGAATCTTTCCTCCGTAAGCCATGCGTGTCGTATGAGGCGACTAAAATGCCGGGAGCAATGGGCTAGTAACCCCTTCTCCTGTAGACATTTACTAAAAAAGAGAAGAAGAAAAACTTTACAAAACTGGGATGCTTGAATGTGCGTGGATGTAGTGCGGATGACAAGAAACAGATGATTGCTGATGTTATGAATGAAAAGAAGTTGGATGTCCTGGCCCTAAGCGAAACAAAGCTGAAGGGGGTAGGGGAGTATCGGTGGGGGGAAATAAATGGGATTAAATCTGGAGTATCTGAGAGAGTTAGAGCAAAGGAAGGGGTAGCAGTAATGTTGAAGGATCAGTTATGGAAGGAGAAAAGAGAATATGAATGTGTAAATTCAAGAATTATGTGGATTAAAGTAAAGGTTGGATGCGAAAAGTGGGTCATAATAAGCGTGTATGCACCTGGAGAAGAGAGGAATGCAGAGGAGAGAGAGAGATTTTGGGAGATGTTAAGTGAATGTATAGGAGCCTTTGAACCAAGTGAGAGAGTAATTGTGGTAGGGGACCTGAATGTTAAAGGAGGAGAAACTTTTAGAGAGGGTGTGGTAGGTAAGTTTGGGGTGCCAGGTGTAAATGATAATGGGAGCCCTTTGACTGAACTTTGTATAGAAAGGGGTTTAGTTATAGGTAATACATATTTTAAGAAAAAGAGGATAAATAAGTATACAAGATATGATGTAGGGCGAAATGACAATAGTTTGTTGGATTATGTATTGGTAGATAAAAGACTGTTGAGTAGACTTCAGGATGTACATGTTTATAGAGGGGCCACAGATATATCAGATCACTTTCTAGTTGTAGCTACACTGAGAGTAAAAGGTAGATGGGATACAAGGAGAATAGAAGCATCAGGGAAGAGAGAGGTGAAGGTTTATAAACTAAAAGAGGAGGCAGTTAAGGTAAGATATAAACAGCTATTGGAGGATAGATGGGCTAATGAGAGCATAGGCAATGGGGTCGAAGAGGTATGGGGTAGGTTTAAAAATGTAGTGTTAGAGTGTTCAGCAGAAGTTTGTGGTTACAGGAAAGTGGGTGCGGGAGGGAAGAGGAGCAATTGGTGGAATGATGATGTAAAGAGAGTAATAAGAAAAAGTTAGCATATGAGAAGTTTTTACAAAGTAGAAGTGATGCAAGGAGGGAAGAGTATAGGGAGAAAAAGAGAGAGGTTAAGAGTGGTGAAGCAATGTAATAAGAGAGCAAATGAGAGAGTGGGTGAGATGTTATCAACAAATTTTGTTGAAAATAAGAAAAAGTTTTGGAGTGAGATTAACAAGTTAAGAAAGCCTAGAGAACAAATGGATTTGTCAGTTAAAAATAGGAGAGGAGAGTTATTAAATGGAGAGTTAGAGGTATTGGGAAGATGGAGGGAATATTTTGAGGAATTGTTAAATGTTGATGAAGATAGGGAAGCTGTGATTTCGTGTATAGGGCAAGGAGGAATAACATCTTGTAGGAGTGAGGAAGAGCCAGTTGTGAGTGTGGGGGAAGTTCGTGAGGCAGTAGGTAAAATGAAAGGGGGTAAGGCAGCCGGGATTGATGGGATAAAGATAGAAATGTTAAAAGCAGGTGGGGATATAGTTTTGGAGTGGTTGGTGCAATTATTTAATAAATGTATGGAAGAGGGTAAGGTACCTAGGGATTGGCAGAGAGCATGCATAGTTCCTTTGTATAAAGGCAAAGGGGACAAAAGAGAGTGCAAAAATTATAGGGGGAGAAGTCTGTTGAGTATACCTGGTAAAGTGTATGGTAGAGTTATTATTGAAAGAATTAAGAGTAAGACGGAGAATAGGATAGCAGATGAACAAGAAGGCTTTAGGAAAGGTAGGGGGTGTGTGGACCAGGTGTTTACAGTGAAACATATAAGTGAACAGTATTTAGATAAGGCTAAAGAGGTCTTTGTTGCATTTATGGATTTGGAAAAGGCGTATGACAGGGTGGATAGGGGGGCAATGTGGCAGATGTTGCAGGTGTATGGTGTAGGAGGTAGGTTACTGAAAGCAGTGAAGAGTTTTTACGAGGATAGTGAGGCTCAAGTTAGAGTATGTAGGAAAGAGGGAAATTATTTCCCAGTAAAAGTAGGCCTTAGACAAGGATGTGTGATGTCACCGTGGTTGTTTAATATATTTATAGATGGGGTTGTAAGAGAAGTAAATGCGAGGGTCTTGGCAAGAGGCGTGGAGTTAAAAGATGAAGAATCACACATAAAGTGGGAGTTGTCATAGTTGCTCTTTGCTGATGACACTGTGCTCTTGGGAGATTCTGAAGAGAAGTTGCAGAGATTGGTGGATGAATTTGGTAGGGTGTGCAAAAGAAGTAAATTAAAAGTGAATACAGGAAAGAGTAAGGTTATGAGGATAACAAAAAGATTAGGTGATGAAAGATTGGATATCAGATTGGAGGGAGAGAGTATGGAGGAGGTGAATGTATTCAGATATTTGGGAGTGGACGTGTCAGCAGATGGGTCTATGAAAGATGAGGTGAATCATAGAATTGCGAGGGGAAAAGGGTGAGTGGTGCACTTAGGAGTCTGTGGAGACAAAGAACTTTGTCCTTGGAGGCAAAGAGGGGAATGTATGAGAGTATAGTTTTACCAACACTCTTATATGGGTGTGAAGCATGGGTGATGAATGTTGCAGTGAGGAGAAGGCTGGAGGCAGTGGAGATGTCATGTCTGAGGGCAATGTGTGGTGTGAATATAATGCAGAGAATTCGTAGTTTGGAAGTTAGGAGGAGGTGCGGGATTACCAAAACTGTTGTACAGAGGGATGAGGAAGGGTTGTTGAGGTGGTTCGGACATGTAGAGAGAATATAGCGAAACAGAGTGACTTCAAGAGTGTATCAGTCTGTAGTGGAAGGAAGGCGGGGTAGGGGTCGGCCTAGGAAATTTGCAGGGAGGGGGTAAAGGAGGTTTAGTGTGCGAGGGGCTTGGACTTCCAGCAGGCATGCATGAGCGTGTTTGATAGGAGTGAATGGAGACAAATGGTTTTTAATACTTGACGTGCTGTTGGAGTGTGAGCAAAGTAACATTTATGAAGGGGTTCAGGGAAACCAGCAGGCCGGACTTGAGTCCTGGAGATGGGAAGTACAGTGTCTGCACTCTGAAGGAGGGGTGTTAATGTTGCAGTTTAAAAACTGTAGTGCAAAGCACCCTTCTGGCAAGACAGTGATGGAGTGAATGATGGTGAGAGTTTTTCTTTTTCGGGCCACCCTGCCTTGGTGGGAATCGGCCAGTGTTAATAAAAAAAAAAAAATTGTATGAACACGTGAGGGGACCGTCGCTCACTGGTAAACAATGGCACACTGGCTGGGAAGGGAGGCTGAGGCGGCTCAGAGCTGTGAGTACGCGTCCAGGACGAACGATGATTAGCGAGTCAACCGACCATTTGCAAGCCAATGTTTGGACTAAAATATCGTGACTATTTCTAAAAAGGACGACTACCGAGCGCAACTATTATCGAGGGACCACTGTACGTATCTGGAAAAACTCGCACGTGGATGCACTCCTAAGTAGAGGTTCCACTGTATTCCAATTTCAAAGTAGGGTCCAGAATAAACAATGCAGACATTTCTGGCACTAAAATAACACTTCCTCTTTTTATTAGTTATGTTTCCAGGCTAAACAGATGAATTCCATTTTTATTTTTCATTCACAAAGAATTTTTATTCACACCAAAAAATAGAAGAGTTACTCTTATGCAATATTGTAATAATTGTATAAATAATATCAGTGCATTTGTGAATGCATATCAGACCCACCAGTTGATGTGTATTGGACATGTGACGTCATTTGTTTACTCTTGAACATCGGCAAAAATTGAATATTTCCTCTACTTTGAGCTCAATTTCAAGCTATTTTCAGTACTAAAACCAATCAAAATCATCTGTATTTCTGTAATATATCTTCCATTCTATCAAATGAGACCAAGAAACCACAAACATAACTTTAAAAAACATACAAAAAATACACCGCAGATTCGCTGTTTTAATCCAAATACATACATGGTAGTAGTTTTTTTTCTCATTATGCACTGTGTGCTGCAGAATTTGTTTTATATGGTGCACACTTACCACACAAATCCATTCTCTCATATCTAGACCCAAATTTACCACTCACAGCTTATCTGAGTGAGCTGAACTCATGGCGTAGAACTATGGCTTGGACCCTGTGTACAAGGCGTAGAACTATGGATTGGACCCTCAAAGGGTTAATATTTTGTAACACAAAAAAATAATTAACTAAATATTATTATACATTACAGTACAGTAATTTATTTCATTACTCTATGCCAATAATATTTAACACACTGAGGTAAGGTGACTCAAAAGAAGAAGAAACACTTCACCGTCATTCACTCTATCACTGTCTTGCCAGAGGCACACCAATATTATAGTTCAGATGCCCCTCCAAACTGCAACATCCTTTAGAATGTAGGCACTGTACTTCCCACTTCTAGGACTCAAATACAGCCAGCTAGTTTCCTCGAATCCCTTCATAAACACTGCCGTTCTCACACTCCAATGGCATATCAAATCATAAACACCACTTGTCCACACTCACTCTTATCTAACACGCTAAACACAAGCCTGTTGCATGTTCAAATCCCTGGAACTTGAAACCTCTTAACCCTCTCCTTCTAATCTTTCCTATGATGGCCCCCTATCCCTCTTATCCCTCCACCCCAGATTTATACATGCTCCTAGTCATCTTATTTTTCTCCATCAATGTTTCCACATTATAATAACTATATTCTAAAAGAAAAAATATGCATTACTTATTGAAAAATATCTAATAGAAGAAAAGAGTAAAAATATTAAGGCACAGTAATACCTACCTAATGTGGACCTATTCTTGACAACTAAGAAAACATGGTACCCAAACAAAGATACCAGACTGATGGCGAACATAATGGAAACGAAGAAGACGAACAGTATGTGAAACTTTCCATCAACATCAAGCTGATTCTGTGGAAAAAGTGAATAGCTCTTAAAATTAACACTGATATTTCATAGATCAATATTCATTCAATCAGTGAAAACTGATAGTAGTGTTAAATGTAGGTACTGCAATAAGAACAGAAGCTGCATTAAGGAGTAAAGCTTTATCAAATGCATACATAACATTTAAAAGAACAATAAAGCTAAGGTGGTTACTATGTGAATGTTCATCATATAGCACTCCAGTAAAAAGTGTTAATTATTTCACAGGAAATCAACTTTGGTGAAGTGATAATTAGGCAATTACCAATTTGTGATTATTTGTTGTTACAGGGGTACTGTCGTGATCAAGGTATTCAGTCTTCAATATTTAATTTGAGAGTGAAAGTTTTAGTCTCCAGTGGTTGCAGCACATATTACCTACCTTAGATCCCATTCCAGTATTCTATCACTATGTGTTAGAAAAACTTTCTAGGTATCCTTTCTGTGGCTCTGGTTCTTCAGTTTATATTTATGGACTCTTGTTCAGCCAGTTTATTGGGATAGGAAGTATTCCTAATCAATTATTTCCCATTTGCTACAAAAAGTTTCTTTCAGTACTCATTTCCAAATCTTAAGCCTACTAAGACTGCATTCTAACATTTAAGACAAGAGATGAATCCCCCCCATCCCCTGCCCTTGAACACATAATCACTTCAATCATCATCTTGCAGCTGTATCTACCTGGAGTAAGCATCAATAGCAGTTGACATGAGTTTCTGAAAAAAAAAAACAAATGATATTGACCTTCAGCAAAGGCACTGTTTCCCACTGCATGCATACAGATTTAAAAATGTATAAACTCAAGGAATTAGCTTAATATGACAGGAGACTAAATCGATAAAGTACATCTAACTTTAGGTGCACTGGGAAAGTGGGTGACAGACTTGGCATGATGTTGGTAGCCAGGCTGGAGTTTAAGAAGCTGAGAAAAGTGGTGCACTTTAAATAGGAGATGGGGAATTTGCAGTTCAGTGGGGTAGCTAAGGAGTGAGTGACAGTCAGGTTTTCTCATTTTGGATCACCCATCCCAAATGGGAAGCTGCTGACGAGCAAGAGAGGTACACTCACACGTTAGTTGTCTGTGGAAGTACCACCATGGAAGAACTGGAGGTCAAAAGAATTGTTTTTAGAAGAGGCCAAAGGAAAGACAAAGATGCCCACTCAGTAATGCAGGGCCAATAGTTAAAAAAAAAAAAAAGTGTTTTCCAAAAGATATCTCCACAGATGTTTCTTGAATAACTTGATAAAAGTGCAAGACACAGGGAGACAGTTTGCTCTAAAAAACAAATGAAAACACAAAACATAGTGCTATATTTTAGAATTAGCTACATAAATACAGTAAACTATATTACAGTCTTGATAATTAAACATGTAAAAATCTGCTATAGTTTGAAACAATTTGTTTTTAAAACAAATTAGAGTAAGCTTCATTGCTGCTACAGCCCATTCTACATGTTAATAGTTTCTAGTTTTTCCATATTTTTTTTTTGTTCTCTTACTCCTTGAAGTGAACAGCTGTCTAAAATGAACTGAAACTCAAGTGATAAGTTTGGTAATAGTGTAAAGAGAAAAATTACATTAATTCTTATGGAGAAAGTGAAAATTTTACATAGTTAAATAAGGGCCTATTATTATAAAGCCTGTGTGATTTCTGGTGTTGGTAATTTAGCAATATGCAACATTAGGAAGCAATCTGAAAAGCTGCTGAAATACTAAGCTCAGTGTGACTTGTTTAAGAAAAATTGCTTAGTGCAGAACAATATATGGGGCTAGAACAATAAACCTCAATGAGGTCACAACAAAGGTATAGAGTGCTTATCTCTAATCCAATCCTCATAAAACAAAGAGGATAAACACTTTCATAAAGATTTGGAAACTAGCAAGCCATTGTCACTGCATGGTCACACAAACTGAAGTTGTTTCACAATATCTGTTGGCTGAATGAGAGTGGTGAAAAAATTTTTAAATGATGAAGAGGCCACTACAGAGTACATAACTGTTATACAGAAATTAGGCAAGATGAAAAGCTACCTCCAAAACAAATTTATGGTGCAGATGAAACTGTCATTGCATTCCTTGTAACATACACACTGATGAATCAGACACTTATGCAACACTTGAACACCTTTACCGTAGAAACGTTTTGCCAACCAGTGGCTTCCTCAGTCCCATACAGAGAAGAAGAGTTGAAGATCAGAAGGAGTTTGAGGTAATCAGCCCCTCAGCCTGGAGTCGATGTGATCAAGACTGATGGACTGATCAAATCGACTCCAGGCTGAGGGACTGATTACCTCAAACTCCTTCTGATCTTCAACCCTTCTTCTCTGTATGGGACTGAGAAAGCCACTAGTTGGCAAAATGTTTCCACAACAATGATTCCCAGGTGTTGAACAAAGTCTAAATCATTATCTAGTTGATTCTCTGAACCATTTATCTGCAACATACATATTGGCAGAGATGAAACTGTGCTGCTTGGAGTCAAGTATGTCAAGGAAAGGCTCACTATCCTTACGAGGTTACCTGATTTTTTCTTTTCCTTTTTTTTCCCCCTCCAACTTATCATTTTTATTTTGCTCATAATTCGAGATCACATCCAATTGTCTTCAAAATTTTAATGCTTATGCACGGTCACCAGTGTCATATTCTTGTAACAATTAGCATGGGAAAGTGACCTATGGCCAAAGTTTTTGAACCCATTCCCAGCATCCTGGAATGGTTCAGATAACCTCCAAAACCCTCAGTGACATAGCTTCAAACATTTACAAAAATGTGCTACCTAATTTGACAATAGCAGAGAGCAAATTTAAAGTGTGTAGGTGTATATCTGACTATTTTTTACATATTAAAGTTATTTTTTTTTTTTAACAAGTCAGCCATCTCCCACCGAAGCAGGGTCACCCAAAAAGAAAGAAAATCCCCAAAAAGAAAATACTTTCATCATCATTCAACACTTTCACCTCACTCACACATAGTCACTGTTTTTGCAGAGACGGTCAGAATACAACAGTTCAAAAGCATATACGTATAAAGATACACAACATATCCCTCCAAACTGCCAATATCCCAAACCCCTCCTTTAAAGTGCAGGCATTGTACTTCCCATTTTCAGGACTCGAGTCCGGCTATATAAAAATAACCGATTTCCCCGAATCCCTTAACTAAATATTACCCTGCTCACACTCCAACAGCTCATCAGGTCCCAAACACCATTCATCTCCATTCACTTCTATCTAACACGCTCATGCATGCTTGCTGGAAGTCCAAGCCCCTCACCCACAAAACCTCCTTTACCCTTCCCTCCAACCTTTTCGAGGATGACTCCTACCCCGCCTTACTTCCCCTACAGACTTATACACTCTCCATGTCATTCTACTTTGATCCATTCTCTCTAAATGACCAAACCACCTCAACAACCCCTCTTCAGCCCTCTGACTAATGCTTTCACTAACTCTACACCTTCTCCTAATTTCCACACTCCAAATTTTCTGCATAATATTTATACCACACATTGCCCTTAGACAGGACATCTCCACTGCCTCCAACTGTCTCCTTGCTGCACCATTTACAACCCAAGCTTCACACCCAAATAAGAGTGTTGGTACCACTCTGCTTTCATACATTCCCCTCTTTGCCTCCATAGATAACATTTTTTTTGTCTCCACATATACCTCAACACACCACTCACCTTTTTTCCTTCATCAATTCTATGATTAACCTCATCCTTCATAAATCCATCCGCTGACACATCAACTCCCAAATATCTGAACACATTCACTTCTTCCATACTTCTCCTCTCCAATTTGATATTCAATTTTTCTTTATCTAAATCATTTGATACCCTCATCACCTTACTCTTTTCTATGTTCACCTTCAACTTTCTACCTTCACACACACTCCCAAACTCGTTCACTAACCTTTGCAATTTTTCTTTAGAATCTCCCACAAGCACAGTATCATCAGCAAAAAGTAACTGTGCCAATTCCCATTTTGTATTTGATTCCCCAAAATTTAATCCCACCCCTCTCCTGAACACCCTAGCATTTACTTCTTTTACAACCCCATCTATAAATATATTAAAAAACCATGGTGACATTACACATCCCTGTCTGAGACCTACTTTAACTGGAAAGTATTCTCCCTCTCTTCTACACACCCTAACCTGAGCCTTCGGCCGTCTCCCACTGAAGCAGGGTGACCCAAAAAGAAAGAAAATCCCCAAAAAGAAAATACTTTCATCATCATTCAACACTTTCACCTCACTCACACATAATCACTGTTTGTGCAGAAGTGCTCAGAACACAACGCCTTAAAAGCATATACATATAAAGATACACAACATATCCCACCAAACTGCGAATATCCCGAACCCCTCCTTTAGAGTGCAGGCATTGTACGTACTTACCATTTCCAGGACTCAAGTCCGGCTATATAAAAATAACCGGTTTCTCTGATTTTTTTTTTTTTTCAACAAGTCGGCCGTCTCCCACCGAGGCAGGGTGACCCAAAAAAGAAAGAAAATCCCCAAAAAGAAAATGCTTTCATCATCATTCAACACTTTCACCACACTCACACATAATCACTGTTTTTGCAGAGGTGCTCAGAATACAACAGTTTAGAAGCATATACATGTACGTATAAAGATACACAACATATCCCTCCAAACTGCCAATATCCCAAACCCCTCCTTTAAAGTGCAGGCATTGTACTTCCCATTTCCAGGACTCAAGTCCGACTATATGAAAGTAACTGGTTTCCCTGAATCCCTTCACTAAATATTACCCTGCTCACACTCCAACAGATCGTCAGGTCCCAAGTACCATTCGTCTCCATTCACTCCTATCTAACATGCTCACGCACGCTTTCTGGAAGTCCAAGCCCCTTGCCCACAAAACCTCCTTTACCCCCTCTCTCCAACCCTTTCGAGGACGACCCCTACCTCGCCTTCCTTCCCCTATAGATTTATATGCTTTCCATGTCATTCTACTTTGATCCATTCTCTCTAAATGACCAAACCACCTCAACAACCCCTCTACTGCCCTCTGACTAATGCTTTTATTAACTCCACACCTTTTCCTAATTTCCACACTCCGAATTTTCTGCATAATATTTACACCACACATTGCCCTTAGACAGGACATCTCCACTGCCTCCAACCGTCTCCTCGCTGCTGCATTTACCACCCAAGCTTCACACCCATATAAGAGTGTTGGTACTACTATACTTTCATACATTCCCTTCTTTGCCTCCATAGATAACGTTTTTTGACTCCACATATACCTCAATGCACCACTCACCTTTTTTCCCTCATCAATTCTATGATTAACCTCATCCTTCATAAATCCATCCTCTGACACGTCAACTCCCAAGTATCTGAAAACATTTACTTCTTCCATACTCCTCCTCCCCAATTTGATATCCAATTTTTTTTTATCTAAATCATTTGATACCCTCATCACCTTACTCTTTTCTATGTTCACTTTCAACTTTCTACCTTTACACACATTCCCAAACTCATCCACTAACCTCTGCAATTTTTCTTTAGAATCTCCCATAAGCACAGTATCATCAGCAAAAAGTAACTGTTTTAATTCCCATTTTGAATTTGATTCCCCATAATTTAATCGCACCCCTCTCCCGAACACCCTAGCATTTACAGTGGACCCTCGACCAGCGATGGCATCGATTAACGATAAATCTGACTAGCGATACATTTTATCGCAAAAATTTTGCCTCGATTAGCGCTAAAAAACTCGACCAACACTTTTCCTTCCGTCTGAGACGCATCCACTTCTGGCCAGTGTTTACAAGCCAGCCAGCCACTGCGGTCACTTCCAAGCACACAATCGGAACATTTCATATTATCACAGCCTTTTTAGTGATTGCACCTGCAAAATAAGTCACCATGGGCCCCAAGAAAGCTTCTATTGCCAACCCTACAGCAAAAAGGGTGAGAATTACTATGGATATGAAGAAAGAGATCATTGCTAAGTATGAAAGTGGAGTGCATGTCTCCGAGCTGGCCAGGCTGTACACAAAACCCCAATCAACCATCGCTACTATTGTGGCCAAGAAAACGGCAATCAAGGAAGCTGTTCTTGCCAATGGTGCAACTATGTTTTTGAAACTGAGATCGCAAGTGATAGAAGATGTTGAGAGACTGTTATTGGTATGGATAAACGAAAAACAGGTAGCAGGAGATAGCATCTCTCAAGCGATCATATGTGAAAATGCTAGGAAGTTGCATGACGATTTAATTAGAAAAATGCCAGCAACTAGTGGTGATGTGAGTGAATTTAAGGCCAGCAAAGGTTGGTTTGAGAGATTTAAGAATCGTAGTGGCATAAATAGTGTGATAAGGCATGGTGAGGCTGCCAGTTTGGACCAAAAAGCAGCTGAAAAATATGTGCAGGAATTCAAGGAGTACATAGACAGTGAAGGACTGAAACCTGAACAAGTGTTTAATGGTGACACTGACAATGTTGTGAAACACGTTAGGAATGTCATAAAGGAACGGGAGGTACAGGCCTCTATGGGCAGATATGTTGTGCGACAGAGGTCCAGTGACTCTCAAGCTGGTCCTAGTGGCATTAAAAGAAGGGAAGTAACCCCGAAAAAGGACTTGCCACCTCAAGTCCTAATGGAAGGGGATTCCCCTTCTAAACACTAAGACCATCAACACACTCCCCTCTTCCCATCCCATCAATCATCACCAGATCTTCAATAAAGGTAAGTGTCATGTAACTGTGCATGTCTTCTTCAGTTTGTGTGTATTAAAATTAATATTTCATGTGTTAAAATTTTTTTTTTTCAATACTTTTGGGTGTCTTGCACGGATTAATTTGATTTCCATTATTTCTTATGGGGAAAATTAACTTGACTAACCATTATTTTGACTAACGATGAGCTCTCAGCAACGGATTAATAGCGTTAGTCGAGGGTCCACTGTACTTCTTTTACAACCCCATCTATAAATATATTAAACAACCATGGTGACATTACACATCCCTGTCTAAGACCTACTTTTACCGGGAAGTAGTCTCCCTCTCTTCTACATACCCTAACCTGAGCCTCACTATCCTCATAAAAACTCTTTACAGCATTTAGTAACTTACCACCTATTCCATATACTTGCAACATCTGCCACATTGCTCCCCTATCCACTCTATCATATGCCTTTTCTAAATCCATAAATGCAATAAAAACTTCCCTACCTTTATCTAAATACTGTTCACATATATGCTTCAATGTAAACACTTGATCTACACATCCCCTACCCACTCTGAAACCTCCTTGCTCACCCGCAATCCTACATTCTGTCTTACCTCTAATTCTTTCAATTATAACCCTACCGTACACTTTTCCTGGTATACTCAAAAAACTTATTCCTCTATAATTTTTACAAACTCTTTTGTCCCCTTTCCCTTTATATAAAGGGACTATACATGCTCTCCGCCAATCCCTAGGTACCTTCCCCTCTTTCATACATTTATTAAACAAAAGTACCAACCACTCCAACACTATATCCCCCCCTGCTTTTAACATTTCTGTCATGATCCCATCAGTTCCAGCTGCTTTACCCCCTTTCATTCTACGTAATGCCTTGCGTACCTCCCCCACACTTACATTCTGCTCTTCTTCACTCCTAAAAGATGGTACACCTCCCTGACCAGTGCATGAAATTACCGCCTCCCTTTCTTCCTCAACATTTAAAAGTTCCTCAAAATATTCTCGCCATCTACCTAATACCTCTCTCTCCCCATCTACTAACTCCCCTACTCTGTTTTTAACTGACAAATCCATACTTTCCCTCGGCTTTCTTAACTTGTTTAACTCACTCCAAAATTTTTTCTTATTTTCATTAAAATTTCTTGACAGTGCCTCTCCCACTCTATCATCTGCTCTCCTTTTGCACTCTCTCACCACTCTCTTCACCTTTCTTTTACTCTCCATATACTCTGCTTTTCTTATAACACTTCTGCTTTGTAAAAACCTCTCATAAGCTAACTTTTTCTCTTTTATCACACCCTTTACTTCATCATTCCACCAATCGCTCCTCTTTCCTCCTGCCCCCACCCTCCTATAACCACAAACTTCTGCCCCACATTCTAATACTGCATTTTTAAAACTATTCCAACCCTCTTCAATCCCCCCACTACCCATCTTTGCACTAGCCCACCTTTCTGCCAACAGTCGCTTATATCTCCCCCGAACTTCCTCCTCCCTTAGTTTATACACTTTCACCTCCCTCTTACTTGTTGTTGCCACCTTCCTCTGTTCCCATCTACCTCTTACTCTAACTGTAGCTACAGCTAAATAATGATCCGATATATCAGTTGCCCCTCTATAAACATGTACATCCTGGAGCCTACCCATCAACCTTTTATTCACCAATACATAATCTAACAAACTACTTTCATTACGTGCTACATCATACCTTGTATATTTATTTATCCTCTTTTTCATAAAATATTTATTACTTATTACCAAATCTCTTTCTGCACGAAGCTCAATTAAAGGCTCCCCATTTACATTTACCCCTGGCACCCCAAATTTACCTACTACTCCCTCCATAACATTTTTACCCACTTTAGCATTGAAATCCCCAACCACCATTACTCTCACACTTGATTCAAAACTCCCCACACATTCACTCAACATTTCCCAAAATCTCTCTCTCTCTCTACACTTCTTTCTTCTCCAGGTGCATACACGCTTACTATAACCCACTTTTCACATCCAATCTTTATTTTACTCCACATAATCCATGAATTAATACATTTATAGTCCCTCTTTTCCTGCCATAGCTTATCCTTCAACATTATTGCTACTCCTTCTTTAGCTCTAACTCTATTTGAAACCCCTGACCTAATCCCATTTATTCTTCTCCATTGAAACCCTCCCACCCCCTTCAGCTTTGTTTCACTTAAAGCCAGGACATCCAGCTTCTTCTCATTCATAACATCCACAATCATCTCTTTCTTATCATTTGCACAACATCCATGCACATTCAGACTTCCCACTTTGACAATTTTCTTCTTCTTATTCTTTTTAGTAATCTTTAGAGGAAAAGGGGTTACTAGCCCATTGTTCCCGGCATTTTAGTTGACTTTTACAACACGCATGGCTTACGGAGGAAAGATTCTTATTCCACTTCCCCATGGATATAAAAGGAAAAGCAATAAGACCAAGAACTATTAAGATAACATCAAAGAAAACTCAGATGAGTGTGTATAATCCCTTCACTAAATATTACCTTGCTCACACTCCAACAGACCGTCAGGTCCCAAATACCATTCGTCTCCATTCACTCCTATCGAACATGCTCACACATGCCTGCTGGAAGTCCAAGCTCCTCGCCCACAAAACCTCCCTTACCCCTTCCTTCCAAGCTTTTCGAGGACGACCCCTACCCCGCCTTCCTTCCATAAAAACCATCCTCATAAAACTATCGTCATAAAAACTCTTTACAGCATTTAGTAACTTACTACCTATTCCATATACTACTTGCAACATCTGCCACATTCCTCAGCTATCCACTATCATATGCCTTTTCTAAATCCATAAATGCAATAAAAACTTCCCTATCTTTATCTAAATCCTGTTCACATATATGCTTCAATGTAAATACTTGATCTACACATCCCCTACCCACTCTGAAACCTCCTTGCTCATCTGCAATCCTACATTCTGTCTTACCTCTAATTCTTTCAATAATAACCTTACCATACACTTTTCTTGGTATACTCAGTGAACTAATTCCTCTATAATTTTTACAATCTGTTTTGTCCCCCTTCCCTTTATATATGGAACTATACATGCTATCTGCCAATCCCTAGGTACCTTCCCCTCTTTCATACATTTATTAACCCTTTCAGGGTCCGTGCCGTAGATCAACGGCTTTACGCTCAGGGTCCAAACCGTAGACGTACGCCATGAGCTCAGCTCACTCTGATAAGCTGTGAGCAGTAAATTTGGGCCTAGATATGAGAGAATACATCTATGTGGTATGTGTGCACCACATAAAACAAATCCTGAAGCATACAGTGCATAATGAGAGAAAAAAACCAGCACCGTAATTTTCGATTAAAACAGCGACTTTGCAGTGTTTTTTCGTTTTTTGTAGTTGTACTGTATTTGCAATTTCTTGGTCTCATTTGATAGAATGGAAGATATACTACTGAAATAGAGATGATTTTGATTGGTGTTATTACTGGAAATGGCTTGAAAGTGAGCTCAAAGTAGCAGAAATGTTAAATTTTTGCTGATGTTCAAGAGTAAACAAATGACCTCAAGTCTAACATGACAGCTGGTGGGTCTAATATACATTCACAAATGTGGTGATATTATTTATATATTTTTTTACAATATTGGATAACAGTAAATCTTCTATTTTTTGGTTTGAATAAAAATTCATTATGTGAATAAATAATCAAAATGGAATTCATTTGTAAAGCCTGAAAACATAACTAATGAACAGAGGAAATGTTAGTTTAGTGCCAGGAATGCCTGCATTGTTTAATCTGGACCCTATTTTGAAATTGGAATATTTTGAACTTTGCATTAAATTGGCCAAATTACCAATTTCCAGTCACTTTATTTTGATGTTGAAACAGTTGACTTGGCGATTTCTTGTGCTCAATTGATAGAATAGAAGGAATATTAGTGAAACAGCTAAGAATTTGGTTGACTGAAATACTGTAATTGGCCTAAAATGGGAGTCAAAGTCGGCAAAATCGCCGATGCGTAAATATCGCCGACACATCAAAATTCGCGAGCATAATTTTGTCAATTTTTCATCAAATATCGTAATTTTTGTTTTATTACCTTCAGAAAAAGATTCTCTACCATTTCATAAGAAAAAATAACACTTGGAAATTTGGCCTCCGGACCCTGAAAGGGTTAAACAAAAATACCAACCACTCTAACACTATATGCCCCCCTGCATTTAACATTTCTGTCATGATCCTGTCAGTTCCAGCTGCTTTACCCCCTTTCATTCTACGTAATGCCTCACACACCTCCCCCACAATCACATCCTGCACTTCTTCACTTCTAAAAGATGGTATACCTCCCTGGCCAATGCATGAAATTACCGTCTCCCTTTCTTCGTCGACACTTGAAAGTTCCTCAAAATATTCCTGCCATCTACCCAATACCTCCATCTCTTGATCTACCCAAAACCTCCATCTCCCCATCTTCTAACTCCCCTACTTTGTTTTTAACTGACAAATCCATTCGTTCCCTAGGATTTCTCAACTTGTTTAACTCACTCCCAATTTTTTTTTATTTTCATTAAAATTTCTTGACAGTGCCTCTCCCACTCATTGATCTGCTCTCCTTTTGCACTCTCACCACTCTCTTCACCTTTCTTTTACTCTCCACATATTCTGCTCTTCTTATAACACTTCTGCTTTGTAAAAACCTCTCATAAGCTACCTTTTTTCTCATTTATCACACCCTTTACTTCATCATTCCACCAATCACTCCTCTTTCCTCCTGCACCCACCCTCCTATAACCACAAACTTCTGCCCCACATTCTAATACTGCATTTTAAAAAGTATTCCAACCCTCTTCAACCCCCTCCCCCACAAACTACTCATATTTGCACTAGCCCACCTTTCTGCCAATAGTTGCTTATATCTCACCCGAACTTCCTCCTCTCTTAGTTTATACACTTTCACCTCTCTCTTACTTGTTAAATTTTTATTCCCATTAAATAACATTAAATAATTTTCAGTCTATCTCTTCCGAATGGCCTCAATATTTAATGGCTGATGCATCTTAGGGACAGGATAGTATCCATTAAGCTTTGTTTATATGTAGGCATATCTGTTGATATCTTAAAATAGATTCACTGGAATCGATGCCATAAGTGGAGAATGAGTTTTCTGGTTGGTTTCAAATTTTCACCACTGATATGGTTTCCTGAATGCAAGGTTCATGATATTACTAGGGGATGTAAGTCCCAATTTGCCAGTTTTATTGAATGAAAAAGCAATATTCATTTATATTCATTAACTAAAGAATACTGCTTCTGACTGGCCTCAAAATTTAATATTAATAATGATGCATTCTTTATGAAGTTTGGTATCCCATAAATTAAGACCAAATAGGTACAAACTGTAAATTTTACTAAAATTGAAAAAACTTGGATAGGTTGAAATCTGTTCAATTATTGGAAAATGCCTTTTTCTGACTGATTTCCAACATTCACACCGGTAGGCTTTATTAACCCTTCCAGGGTCGCTAGGCCCTTTCCCAGACTTGTTCTCAGGGTTGCCAAAATTTTAAAAACAAAAATTATTTTTTCTTATGAAAAGATTGAGAATCTTTTCCTGATCATAATGACACCAAAAGTATGAAATTTGGTGGAAAACTTAAGGAATTATGCTCTCGCGAAGTTAGCGGTCTTGGCGATGTTTACTCATCGGCGATTTTGCCCACTTTGAGCCCTATTTTCCACCCATTCCAGTGTACTAGTCAACAAAAATCATGACTATTTTGCTAGAACTCCATTTTTTCTATCAAATGAGTACAAGAAACCACCCATTTACCGATTTCAACTATCCAATAAAGTGGTCAGAATTTAGCAATTTTGCCAATTTCACACAAATTTTGAAAGATGCCAATTTCCAAATAGTGTCCAGAATAAACAAGAAAGACATTCCTGGCACTAAAATAACATTTCCTCTGTTCATTAGTCACTTCCCCATGCCCCTCTTACATTCTTTTGCTTTCCACTTTGAATTTTTATTCTCACAAAAAATAGAAGATTTACTGTTATGCAGACTACTGCATTAATGTAGAAATGGTATAAATAATATCAGCGCACTTGTGAAAGAATATTAGACTCACCAGTTGACGTGTATTAGACACGTAGCATGATTTGTTTACTTTTGAACTTCGGCAAAAATCAAAGACTTCTGCTACTTTGAGCTCAATTTCAAGGTACTTTTCATTGTAAAACCAATCAAAATCGTCTCAATTTCTGTAATATCTCTTCCATTCTATAAAATGAGACCAGGAAAACTAGAATACCATCATAAATACCATACGAAAATACAGTGCAAAGTCGCCATTTTAAACCAAAAACAGTCAAAGTTTTTTTTCCCATTATGCACTGTGTGCTGCAGGATTTCTTTTATACTGTGTACACTGACCACATGGACCCATTCTTTCATATGTAGGCCTACCAGCTTTCTCTCACTAGATTTGAGGGCGCTAGAATTTAGGCGTACTAGTACGTCAAAAACCCTGGTGCGTAAGCCGTACTAGTACGTCGGAAACCCTGAAAGGGTTAAAAGAAACCTTGGCATTCACTAAATGGTGGAAATATAAATTTTCCAATATATACCATACATAATAACTAGAGAATACCACTTCTCCAATATATACTGAATAAACTGTACCATACATAATAACTAGAGAATACCACTTCTGATCAGCTTCAAACCCTAAATGTTAGTGTATATTAATTGGAAGTATTTTTTAATTCATTCTCAGCTGCATGGGTGCCAATTTGCCATTTTTCCACCAATTTCATCAAACTAGATTTTTCTTAAAAAATAAAAGTCAAACATTTGTTCTTATAGGATTGTTGAGACTGAAATAGAATATAAGAAAAGAAACAAACTAAAAAAAATTTGCAGTCTTCAGGCATTTTTTAATTTAATGATGACAGACCTACCCATTTTCAGAACATTTCTAAGCAACATTGTTCATTTCTTTTTCCAAAATTTTTGTTTACACCTTGAAGACGCCATATTCAATTGAATTAAAATCCTCAATGTTTCTGTACAGTATCTATGGACAATGTTACACAGGCTATTCAAATATTTTTTTCTGTGTGATAACTGAAGAAAACCTCTGATCATCTTCAAAATTTCCACACTCATGTATCCTCCATAGAAGACGGTTGGTATTATTAATCCTTTGAGGGTCCGCCCTGTAGTTCTACAGCTTTGAAGCCTGGGTCCAAGCTGTAATTCTACACCATGAGCTCAGCTCACTCAGATAAGCTGTGAGTAGTAAATCTGGGCCTAGATATGACAATGTTTTGGATTAAAACAGCAACTTTGCGGTGTTTTTTCGTATGGCTTTTAGAGTTGTATTCACAGTTTCTTGGTCCCATTTGATAGAATGGAAGATAATATTACAGAAATAGAGATGATTTTGATTCATTTTAGCACTGAAAATAGCTTGGAACTGAGCTCAAAGTAGCAGAAATGTTCGAGTTTTGCTGATGTTCAAGAGTAAACAAATGACGTCACGTGTCTAATACACATCAGCTGGTGGGTCCAGTGTTCATTCAAGAATGCACTGATATTATTTATACAATGACATATGTATTACAATATCGCCTAACAGTAAATCTTCTATTTTTTGTGTGAATAAAAATTCATTATGTGAATAAAAAATCAAAATGGAATTCATTTGTAAAGTCTGGAAACATAACTAATAAACAGAAGAAATGTTATTTTAGTACCAGGAATGCCTGAAGTGTTTATTCTGGACCCTATTTTGAAATTGGAATATTTTGAACTTTGTGTGAAATCGGCCAAATTACCAATTTTCAATCACTTTATCGGGTAGTTGGAACAGTTGACTGGGTGATTTCTTGTGCTCAATCGATAAAATAGAAGTAATACCAGCGAAATAGCTAAGAATTTGGTCAACTGGATTAATGTAATTGGCCTAAATGGGAGTCAAAGAAGGCAAAATTGCTGATGTGTAAATATCGCTGAAGCAGCAAAATTTACGAGAGCGTAATTTCGTCAATTGTCTGTCAAATTTCGTATTTTTTGTTTTATTACCTTCAGAAAAAGATTCTCTACTATTTCATAAGAAAAAATAAGAAAAAATTGTTTTGAAAATTCTTGGACCCTGTGGATAAGTTTCAGATCAGGGGTATAGACCCTGAAAAGGTTAATGGTGTGTGTAAGTGCCATTTTTAATACTGAAATTGTATAACAGTATCTTAAATTATTGCATTATTTTGCTTTAATGTCAGTGAGGGGCTCTTTATCCAAGGACATGAACTTATCCTTATAATGGGTTAACACTTTCTCCTGATCCAAATGCAACAATTATGAACAAGATCTTTCTTTAATGGATGATTCATCTTATGAAATGATGGAATTTGTTGGCTTTGTTCAGTGTTGGTGCAAATTTTGATGGCTCCTGTGCCTTTTTTGACTGGCTTTCAACTGCTGATGTGTTTTATTTTTTTATTGAAGAAATTGGGATATTAGTGTCCATGCAATTACTTGAGAATACTAATTCTGATTCATTTCAAATCGTCAATGCTAATACTGAACTGCATAAGAAACTTGTGTTGCACTCTGCACTAATATTTTTGCATCCAGTAACATGTAAGAGGGCTGGGGTTATGCAGTACAGGAACACCTCTCTCAGATCACACAGTGACCAAAGTACAGTGGACCCCCGGTTAACGATATTTTTTCACTCCAGAAGTATGTTCAGGTGCCAGTACTGACCGAATTTGTTCCCATAAGAAATATTGTGAAGTAGATTAGTCCATTTCAGACCCCCAAACATACACGTACAAATGCACTTACATAAATACACTTACATAATTGGTCACCTTTGGAGGTAATCGTTATGCGGGGGTCCACTGTACATACCCCCTTTCCTCACTTAACAACGGAGTTCCGTTCCTAAGACCTCGTCGGTAAACAAATTCGTCGGTAAGTGAAGAGTACACTATAATGGTAGTGGGTTTGTGTCAACCATCTTTGATATTGTTTTAATATCACCTTCGCATCATTTATAGCATTTCTGGTATATTTTTAAATTTTTATACAGTAGTGTACTGTATATTGTAATAAGCAGAATAGAGGAAATCAGCTCTAACATATATTATTTAGGTATGAATGGCTTGATAAAGCTCCTGGAGAGCGAAACGTTGCCACAATAAGTGTCACATTAGTTGCACTTGTGTCCTTTTACTTTACAATACTATACTAGTCAAAGAGCCTGTTGTAAGTCTGAGTCATTGGTAAACTAGTACATTGCTAAGTGAGGTGAGGCTGTATTATTATTACTACATATTTTTTTAACACATTGGCCATTTCCCATCGAGACAGGGTGACCTAAAAAAAGAAAAACACTTTCACCGTCATTCAACACATAATAACTGGCTTCACAGAGGCACTCAGACACAAGAGTTCAAATGCCACTCCAAACAGCAAATATCCACAAATCCCTTCTTTAAAGTGCAGGCATTGTATATACTTCCCACCTCCAGGACTCAAGTCCATCTAACCGGTTTCTCTGAATTATTGTATTATCACACTGGCCGATTCCCACCAAGGCAGGGTGGCCTGAAAAGGAAAAACTTTCACCATCATTCACTCCATCACTGTCTTGCCAGAAGGGTGCTTTACACTACAGTTTTTAAACTGCAACATTAACACCCCTTCCTTGTGAATCCCTTCACAAAATATTACCCTGCTCTCACTCCAGCAGATCATCAAGTCCCAAAAACCATTCGTCTCCATTCACTCTATTATTATTAACATTATTATTATTACATTCATGTCCCATAGGGGTCAGGAATGTTAAAATAGTAACTAAATGGCTTTTGGTCTCTGTGCAATCTGAGAAAGGTGTCCCCATATTGCATAACCCTAGGCCCCTGTAGGTAGTAGGTTGGTAGACAGCAACCACCCAGGGAAGTACTACTGTCCTGCCAGATGACTGTGAAACAAAAACCTGTAACTGTTTTGCGTGATGGTAGGATTGCTGGTTTCTTTTTCTGTCTCATAAACACGCTAGATAACAGGGATATCTTGCTACTCCTACTTACACTTTGGTCACACTTCACAGACACGCACATGCATATATATATACATACATCTAGGTTTTTCTCCTTTTTCTAAATAGCTCTTGTTCTTCTTTATTTCTTCTATTGTCCATGGGGAAGTGGAAAAGAATCTTTCCTCCGTAAGCCATGCGTGTCGTATGAGGTGACTAAAATGCCGGGAGCAATGGGGTACTAACCCCTTCTCCTGTAGACATTTACTAAAAAAGAGAAGAAGAAAAACTTATAAAACTGGGATGCTTAAATGTGCGTGGATGTAGTGCGGATGACAAGAAACAGATGATTGCTGATGTTATGAATGAAAAGAAGTTGGATGTCCTGGCCCTAAGCGAAACAAAGCTGAAGGGGGTAGGAGAGTTTCAGTGGGGGGAAATAAATGGGATTAAATCTGGAGTATCTGAGAGAGTTAGAGCAAAGGAAGGGGTAGCAGTAATGTTAAATGATCAGTTATGGAAGGAGAAAAGAGAATATGAATGTGTAAATTCAAGAATTATGTGGATTAAAGTAAAGGTTGAATGCGAGAAGTGGGTCATAATAAGCGTGTATGCACCTGGAGAAGAGAGGAATGCAGAGGAGAGAGAGAGATTTTGGGAGATGTTAAGTGAATGTATAGGAGCCTTTGAACCAAGTGAGAGAGTAATTGTGGTAGGGGACCTGAATGCTAAAGTAGGAGAAACTTTTAGAGAGGGTGTGGTAGGTAAGTTTGGGGTGCCAGGTGTAAATGATAATGGGAGCCCTTTGATTGAACTTTGTATAGAAAGGGGTTTAGTTATAGGTAATACAGTGGACCCCCGCATAACGATTACCTCCAAATGCGACCAATTATGTAAGTGTATTTATGTAAGTGCGTTTGTACGTGTATGTTTGGGGGTCTGAAATGGACTAATCTACTTCACAATATTCCTTATGTTAACAAATTCGGTCAGTACTGGCACCTGAACATACTTCTGGAGTGAAAAAATATCGTTAACCGGGGGTCCACTGTACATATTTTAAGAAAAAGAAGATAAATAAGTATACAAGATATGATGTAGAACGAAATGACAGTAGTTTGTTGGATTATGTATTGGTAGATAAAAGACTGTTGAGTAGACTTCAGGATGTACATGTTTATAGAGGGGCCACAGATATATCAGATCACTTTCTAGTTGTAGCTACACTGAGAGTAAAAGGTAGATGGGATACAAGAAGAATAGAAGCATCAGGGAAGAGAGAGGTGAAGGTTTATAAACTAAAAGAGGAGGCAGTTAGGGTAAGATATAAACAGCTATTGGAGGATAGATGGACTAATGAGAGCATAGGCAATGGGGTCGAAGAGGTATGGGGTAGGTTTAAAAATGTAGTGTTAGAGTGTTCAGCAGAAGTTTGTGGTTACAGGAAAGTGGGTGCAGGAGGGAAGAGGAGCGATTGGTGGAATGATTATGTAAAGAGAGTAGTAAGGGAGAAAAAGTTAGCATATGAGAAGTTTTTACAAAGTAGAAGTGATGCAAGGAGGGAAGAGTATATGGAGAAAAAGAGAGAGGTTAAGAGAGTGGTGAAGCAATGTAAAAAGAGAGCAAATGAGAGAGTGGGTGAGATGTTATCAACAAATTTTGTTGAAAATAAGAAAAAGTTTTGGAGTGAGATTAACAAGTTAAGAAAGCCTAGAGAACAAATGGATTTGTCAGTTAAAAATAGGAGAGGAGAGTTATTAAATGGAGAGTTAGAGGTATTGGGAAGATGGAGGGAATATTTTGAGGAATAGTTAAATGTTGATGAAGATAGGGAAGCTGTGATTTCGTGTATAGGGCAAGGAGGAATAACATCTTGTAGGAGTGAGGAAGAGCCAGTTGTGAGTGTGGGGGAAGTTCGTGAGGCAGTAGGTAAAATGAAAGGGGGTAAGGCAGCCAGGATTGATGGGATAAAGATAGAAATGTTAAAAGCAGGTGGGGATATAGTTTTGGAGTGGTTGGTGCAATTATTTAATAAATGTATGGAAGAGGGTAAGGTACCTAGGGATTGGCAGAGAGCTTGCATAGTTCCTTTGTATAAAGGCAAAGGGGATAAAAGAGAGTGCAAAAATTATAGGGGGATAAGTCTGTTGAGTATACCTGGTAAAGTGTATGGTAGAGTTATAATTGAAAGAATTAAGAGTAAGACGGAGAATAGGATAGCAGATGAACAAGGAGGCTTTAGGAAAGGTAGGGGGTGTGTGGACCAGGTGTTTACAGTGAAACATATAAGTGAACAGTATTTAGATAAGGCTAAAGAGGTCTTTGTGGCATTTATGGATTTGGAAAAGGCGTATGACAGGGTGGATAGGGGGGCAGTGTGGCAGATGTTGCAAGTGTATGGTGTAGGAGGTAGGTTACTGAAAGCAGTGAAGAGTTTTTACGAGGATAGTGAGGCTCAAGTTAGAGTATGTAGGAAAGAGGGAAATTTTTTCCCAGTAAAAGTAGGCCTTAGACAAGGATGTGTGATGTCACCGTGGTTGTTTAATATATTTATAGATGGGGTTGTAAGAGAAGTAAATGCTAGGGTCTTGGCAAGAGGCGTGGAGTTAAAAGATAAAGAATCACACACAAAGTGGGAGTTGTCACAGCTGCTCTTTGCTGATGACACTGTGCTCTTGGGAGATTCTGAAGAGAAGTTGCGGAGATTGGTGGATGAATTTGGTAGGGTGTGCAAAAGAAGAAAATTAAAGGTGAATGCAGGAAAGAGTAAGGTTATGAGGATAACAAAAAGATTAGGTGATGAAAGATTGGATATCAGATTGGAGGGAGAGAGTATGGAGGAGGTGAACGTATTCAGATATTTGGGAGTGGACGTGTCAGCGGATGGGTCTATGAAAGATGAGGTGAATCATAGAATTGATGAGGGAAAAGAGTGAGTGGTGCACTTAGGAGTCTGTGGAGACAAAGAACTTTGTCCTTGGACGCAAAGAGGGGAATGTATGAGAGTATAGTTTTACCAACGCTCTTATATGGGTGTGAAGCATGGGTGATGAATGTTGCAGCGAGGAGAAGGCTGGAGGCAGTGGAGATGTCATGTCTGAGGGCAATGTGTGGTGTGAATATAATGCAGAGAATTCGTAGTTTGGAAGTTAGGAGGAGGTGCGGGATTACCAAAACTGTTGTCCAGAGGGCTGAGGAAGGGTTGTTGAGGTGGTTCGGACATGTAGAGAGAATGGAGCGAAACAGAATGACTTCAAGAGTGTATCAGTCTGCAGTGGAAGGAAGGCGAGGTAGGGGTCGGCCTAGGAAAGGTTGGAGGGAGGGGGTAAAGGAGGTTTTGTGTGCGAGGGGCTTGGACTTCCAGCAGGCATGCATGAGCGTGTTTGATAGGAGTGAATGGAGACAAATGGTTTTTAATACTTGACGTGCTGTTGGAGTGTGAGCAAAGTAACATTTATGAAGGGGTTCAGGGAAACCGGCAGGCCGGACTTGAGTCCTGGAGATAGGAAGTACAGTGCCTGCACTCTGAAGGAGGGGTGTTAATGTTGCAGTTTAAAAACTGCAGTGTAAAGCACCCTTCTGGCAAGACAGTGATGGAGTGAATGATCATGAAAGTTTTTCTTTTTCGGGCCACCCTGCCTTGGTGGGAATCGGCCAGTGTGATAATAAATAAAAATAGGCCCCTGTACATCAATGCACATGAAAATATTAGTGGAGAGTGAAACACAAGTTTCTAATGCAGTTATTAGCAATGAAGATATGAAATTAATCAGACTTGGTTTTCTCAAGTTATCACACAGACATGAAGTGCCTGAGGAAATGGGATTCCATCATGTTTGATCTAAGCAAGGGGAGGTTAAATCTAACTTCTTGGATCAAGAGCAACTCACCAGCAATAAGAAACCTCTGTAGAGGAGTAAAGTACTGTAGTTAACCTTCCTGAGTGGGAAAGGTGGCAAAGGCAAAAACTGATCTATAACAGTCTTAATAATATAATAATTACAGGCCTGAACTTCATAAAGACACTTAATAGCGGATGACAAACTGAACTATAATCTGTTAAAAACTATACAAATTGACATACATATCAAAGATTATCAACAGTGTTACCATTCTGACTTGGTTCAAGAGCCATACTGAGACAAAATGTACATTTAATGTGGAGGATTATAATGCAGTTTTTGCTCACTGCACTTTTACTATTTTTTTTTCAATCTTTCTGTGTATTGTGTACATGATAAGTAAGTCTTGTGTCAGATCATTCCACCAACAACTATAAACAGACCAAATTACACAAAATACTAGGCAGAGAAGAACAACAAGACAGTGTTGGATAAAGCAAAAACTAAATTCATTTTTATTTAATTCCCTCTTAGGTATGCCTTATAAACCATCCAATAGAATAAAAATCCCTCTCTTTTATTTGTTCAATCAGTCTTTTAACTTTTCTTTCTAAGCTTCTCATCTTTATTTCATGGTTGCCTTCCTCAGTCTTTTAGCCTTCACTATATAACTGCAGTGTATTGGAAAACCACTCGTTTTCCTCCCCCCCCCCTTCATCCACACACACTGAGTATAAGACAAAATACACATCAACAACTGCTCTTTTGACCAGTTAATGTGTTGCCTTAGCCTATACTGTTATCATCTGAAACTGCTTTTAGCTATGAAATGCTCCTTGGAAATTTTAAGATCTCTCCTACACTTGACTGGGAGCATAACTTCAAGCTGACAGAAATGGGAGGTAGAAAAATTATAAGTGGCTTTAAATTGATGACTGGTGATGACAGAAGAGAAAGGGAGAAATATGAAGAAAGACAAAAGAAAACAGAATAAGGAAGAAACAATGAGAAAGACATACCAAGCAAAGGCAATTCCACAAAGCACTTATTTACCATGATAGGAAAAGTACTAAACAAAGGCTTATACTTACCTTCCAAAACTTGATGAAATACTGTAAGGTTGTGGCTCCAATAAAAAGGCAGTACAAGAGAGCATAGCCCAAGAAAAGGATGAAGAATTTGTAGTTTGTGAAGGCAACACAGTTGTTGACCCAGGGGCAATGATGGTCCAGTTTTAGGACACACACTCCACACACTGAGCAATGGTGGCATCTGTCCGGCTTGACCTGCACACATTTATCACAGTATCGAATGTCTGAAACAAACGGTAGTTGACCTATGCAGACAAAAATCTGAACCTACAGCTCAATAAATTAAATATGTATTCAAACAAACATTATGGACCAATTAAAATTCAACAAAAAACTCTTTAACAAAAACATTGCAAAACATGTTCTTAGATATCAAAAGAAATATCATTAGTCCTAGCACATTAACTCTTTAAAAATTTTCATTTACGGAGAATTTTATTGTTTTTGTAAACCTTTTCGCTGTCTAGACCCCCAAAATTAATACTGCTCTAAGTGTCCACTTTTCATTGCATTTATGGATTTAGAAAATGCTTCACAAGGTTCCATTTTGCACCCCTGAAGAACCCTTGAAAAAGGTTCATCAGGGTCTGGGGTTTTATTCTGTTTCAGTTGGTCTACTTGTTCAATTAACATATCCCTAGTGACTGTCATATTACATAATTTATCTTCCTAAGGCCCACTATAAAAAATTAATTATTGGGAAAGCATTAGTGTCTTCCTGTGTGAAAACCAAGAAAAATAATTATTAAAAATCGAGCACATTTCCTTCTCCTTGTCAGTAAGATGCCCGGAGCTATTTTTAAGAAGACCTTCCTTTTCTCTAACTTTTGTTCTATAAACCTAGGGAGAACCTTTAGGGTTAGTTTTCAAACTCCTAGCAACTTTAATTTCATAGTCCTGTTTAGCTTTTCTTATCCCCTTTTTAATGTCATTCTTAATGTGAATATATTGATTCATAAGATGACCCCTCACCTCTTTAGATCTGCCTATAAATTCCTTTCTTCTGCCCTAAAAGATATTTGAGCCTACTGTTCATCCATTTCGGGTCATTTCTATTCAATCTACGTAATTTCTTTATATGGAATATATGTTCTTTGGGCAGCATGTACAGTGTTTAAAAAGCTGTCATATTGATAGCTCTCTTCGTTACTCCAGTCCACTGATGATTGGTGTCTCTAAGCCCATTGTAATCTGCTAAGTGAAAATCTGGGACCATTACTGAGTTATCCCTACTATCATACTTCCATTTCAGTACTAAAGATAACTGATTTGTGGTTGCTTGCACCAAGTTCCTTTGAAATTTCTAAATTATTAGCAAGGGTTTCCTTGTTTGCCAGAACCAAGTCAAGCAGGTTATTTCCCCTTGTACGTTCTGTAACAAACTGCTTTAAAAAACAGTCCTGAACTACCTCTAAGAAGTCATTAGACTAAATTCCCACTCAAGGAATTCCAATCAATCAGATTTAAGTTAAAATCCCCTAAAATTACAATATTGTGCCTTGTGGCACTAACAATTTCCTCCCATAGCAGTCTTCCTTGGTCCCTATCCAAGTTTAGGGAATGGTAATGATTTATAGAGAGCTCACATTTGTTTGGTAGAGATTGGTCAAGAGCCACAGATGTAGTAATATTTATATTGTAGTTAAGACTGAATTGTTAATACATGTATTGCTTTTGCCTCTTGTTAGTTAAAGGGTGAATTATTAACATTAATTTTTCCTCCAATAATTTTTAACCAAATACATTCATACTTTGTGTGTGATCACTCTACAAGGTATTATCACAAAGTTCCCATGCTCAAATTTTCATGCACTTCCTGGGTTAAAAATGGAGGCAGTGCAGATCATGCTGCATGGTACACTCCTTTGTGAAGTAGTGTGGCAGGTTTCAGAGTGATCTGCCATTCTGTTGAGGAGATGGTCATTTTTTGGTTGTGTTGTCAGAGTGAGTGAGTGCGAGCATGAACTTGAAGTTGTTTCAAATTCAGTATAACGGCTAATAAAATTCACAAAATGCTTCAGTAAGCACCTGGCGACGAAGCAATGGGTCGGATATAGTTTTTTGAATGGTTTTCTCAATTCAAAGCAGGAGGAAGTAAGTCACTCTGTCTGACTTTTTTGGGTTATCCTAGGCTCTCTACACATATGCTATGAATGATAATCTATGTAACTGTATTTGTGTATACCTGAATAAGCTTACTTTCTTTATCGAGGATGACAAATGCTGTGATCATCCATCAACATCAAAAACAGAAATTAGCATTAAAAGAGTGATGAAGGTTATCCAGGAAACTGCAAGTAGTGTGGGAATTTCTTATGGGTTGTGTCACAGCATTTTGACTGAAAATTTGAACATGAGGTGACTGACTTCAAAATTTGTGCCCGGTGCCAATTCAAACTCTGACTCTAACTCCTTTAATTCCATTTTACCAACTCCAACTCCAGTAACCCAAGAATTGCTTCTGACTCCGACTCCATGACTCCAGCTCCACAGCCCTGGTTAACCCTTTAACTGTGGGAGACCCTAGTAAAAAAATTCCTGTTTGTGGGAAGATTTTGGGGAAAAAAAAAAAAAACTTACAGATTGACAGTTTGTTTTTCTGGATCAAGTAAGACTAAAATGAGCAAAATCTGACAAAAATTTGTGATTTTTATAGTGTGTTGAAGGTGGTGAAAAATGATAACTAACCGGCAACAGTGGCATTAATGTGCCAGTGATGTTTACATTTCACAATTATTAAACTTTCAATTGTTTTAAACCTTCGACTGTTTCGGTCGTATATATACATCTTACGAGCCAATCTGTTTGACGCACTGTATATATACTCAAAAATTCTAGCAGCTTCAAATCAAGTGGGAGAAAGCTAGTAGGCCCATATGTGAGAGAATGGGTCTGTGTGGTCAGTGTGCGCAGTATAAAAAATCCTGCAGCACGCAGTGCATAATGAGAAAAAAAACTGACAGTATTTTTGGATTAAAATGCTGAATTTGAGGTATATTTTTGTATAGTATTTATGGTTGTATTCTCATTTTCTTGGTCTCATTTCATAGAATGGAAGACATGTTATGGAAATAGAGATGATTTTGATTGGTTTCACTATGAAAAGGACCTTCAAATGGAGCTCAAAGTAGCAGAAATGTTCAATTTTTGATGTTCAAAAGTAAACAAATGACATTATTGCCCAATAAATGTCCAACTAGCCATTCTAATACGCAACCACGAGTGGGTTGACATTATTTATATAATTATTACAATAATGCAGGAGTCTGCATAACAGTAAATCTTCTATTTTTTGTGCAAATAAAAATTCAAAATAGAAAGCAAGAGTAATACAAGAGGGGCCTGGAGACGAGACTGATGAACAGAGATAATGTTATTTTAGTGCCAGGAAGGTCTGCATTATTCATTCCGGACTCTATTTTGAAACTAGCATATTTTTTGTGTGAAATTGGCCAAATTGCCAATTTCTGACCACTTTATTGGATAGTTGAAATCGGTAAATGGGCAGTTTCTTGTATTCAATCAATAGAACAAATGGAGTTCGGAAGGAAGGAAGGAAAGGAGGAAGGAAGGAAGGAAGGATGGGAGGGGAGGGAGAGAGGGGAGGGAGGGAGGGAGAATAATAGGTAATAATGAGTTCCATTGAAGCATGAAAAACAAAGTCCACCCCTGACAGTGACATGATGAGATAACATCTGATAAGAGCTGACTTTTGATGAGCATACATGAGGGTGGGGGAGGGTGCAGCAGATAGGAGAAGATTAGAGGTGATATTTGATGAGCATCGCCCTCACTTTGTTTACGCTGGCACACAAACATGTCTGTCTATTTGTCTGTCAAGCTCCCTGTCTATCTGTCTATCCGTCTAGCTCTCTGTCTCAGAGAGAGCCAGAAGACTGTGTCGCCACCTTTACTCGTATCTTCAAGCAGAGTATAGCACTTTGTCTTGATTTTTTGGGTTATCCTAGGTAATTTACACTATGTATACTTGTATTTATGTGTACCTGTGAGACAGAGATAGACAGACAGAAAGAGAGAGACAGATTGAAAGAGATACAGAGACAGATAGACAGAGACAGACACAGATAGACAGAGGCAGAGACAGAGATAGACAGAGATACAGAGATAGATAGACAGACCCTAAACTTGGGGCTAACATCACTTTCCTCTTAAAAGAGGAGTGTTAATATGACATTACATCAGTGAATCCTTGGTGTTTGCAGCACTGTTTGCCCTAGCTGGCACTCAATTTAACTGGCACTCCCACAAGGTACTAAGTGGTCCCAGATTATTTTAATACTGCACACACTGAGTGTTAGGACCCATTCTATGTTGACAAGGCATCGTGCCAAATTTGAAGGCAGGAAAAATAAAACGTATATATACGTTTGGGGCACTACGTGTAAGAACATATATATATGTTTGGACCATTTAAGGGTTAAAGAAACCATATATCTATCATAGGTCAGAACAGAGACATTTGATATCCAAGTTAACATTAGGGCACTTCTGAATCAATAAGCTTCCTCACTCATACCAGTGAGCTGTTCAATATCAACTGCAGTACTGTTTGAATGAAGCACTGCAACAATACTTCCCTTTTTCATAACTATTCCACATGCAATGAAGAGAAGCACTGTCTGAGCAGATTTTAAACTTACTAGTCTGTGAGCAACAGCAAAACTAGATTTGCATACCTGTTTTTATCTATGTACCACACCCTTAGAGTTTAGTTTTCATTGAAGTTTGCCTGAAATGCTGAACAAACTCTTTACTAACAATGTGAATATGTAATCCTTTATGTATTTTTAAAATAAAATTTCTTATTGCCATTATTACTGTATAAATCTCATTAAAATACAGTATACACTTACCACCAGTCATGGTACGGTTATACACAGGAAGGCTGTGCTTCTGGATAAACCTCTCTAAGACATCTCTTCTCACTTCATCTGTCTCCGCTGACTCATAACGATCCAATTCAGTGGGTGGTAATCTAAACTGAATACGAGAAAAAAAAAGGAACATGCATAATATACATGTATAGAGATTTTAATATCTTTTAAATTCCTCTTATGTAAAAAGACAGGGGTTAGATTGGCTAGGTCCAAACACTGTTTAGTGATAAATCCTTCATCAATGCAAATTAAAAGAAATTCAGTTTAAATTAACAAAAAATACTAAAGGGAACAATGAAGCTAGAGGAAGCTTTCTCATATATAACAAACTTGTTTCTGAAGGGATAGCTCCCATTTGGAACATCCTCAGACAATGAAAGTGTGAAGAGGTCTATGTGTAAACACTACAAATTATTATGTTACTAATCATCTCACTCTAGCTGCAAATGGTGATTTCATGTCCTAAATTCATTCTTTACAATTAATGCTGTATAAGATAAATGATATAACCTGCAACAACCCAACCCAATACAGTATTTACAGGTAATGATGACAACCAACATTGTGTGTGTAACCTAATAAAGTCTCTGTGGTAATAAGCTGCTTTTCTGCATGGATATTCCTAACAGACACTAAAGCTAACCATGTGGCTATTTCAAAAAATTGCATTCAATAATAGTAATGTATGTACTTCTTCCCCATTTTGCACAGGGAAGACTTGCAGATGTTTCATTGACACATGCTAAAACCATTTTTTTTTAACACATTAGCTTTCTTCCACTGAGACACTGTGACCAAAAAAGTAGGAAACACCTCATCATCATAGCCCAGCCATTCTAGAAAAAAAATGGCCTTACCTTGAAATAATTCCCTAGTTATATCATCAAATATCAACACCCTTGCATGTTGTGCTACAGCCACCATCTTGGAAAATGGCAGCCACTTCAGAAAAAAAAAATTAAAAAAAAAAAAAAAAATTATGGTCGGCTAAAAGATAAATATATCTTCGGTCATTACCATTTTTTTACCATAAGCATAATGGAAACAAAGTTACAGCTGATTAAAAAAGCTGCAACTTTTATGCATTTCAATTCTCCATCAAAAAACTACACGATTGTTGAGGGGTAAAAGGTAGGAATTGATTATTAACCCTTTGAGGGTCAGTCACATACTAGTACGTCATTGCAGCCAGGGTCGGTCACGTACTTGTACGTGTAAATTCTAGTGCCTTCAAATCGAGCGGGAGAAAGCTGGTAGGCCTATGTGGTCAGTGTGCACAAAAGGAAAAAATTTGGGCACCCAGTGGTGCACTGTGGGAACACCATTTTAGTTCACCTTGTCCACCATGCCTCACGGTAAGAAGCTCCTCACTCCTCAGCGAATTGGGACTCTTTTGTTCCCAAGTGACAGTTCAAATATGGATGGAAGTGTCAATGAAGATGATTTCCAGGGTTTTGAGGAGTTTTTAACTGAGAATAATGAACATAATAGTGGTAATGGTGATAAAAATCCAGACGACCCTCAAACTTCCACATCTGGTGCTGGGCTGTCTTGTTCACATTCAGTTGCACCAGAACGAAAGAGGAAACTCGTATTTTCCGATGCTCAGGACACAGATGTGAGCAGTGGTGATGATAGTGAATATGAGCTCCAAGCTCTTGAAAACAGTTCCAGTAGCGAGAGTGAAGCGAAATATTCTCCAGTGAAGTGTCAGTATATACGACGGTACATGCACTCTGGTAGTGTGCCATATGCTGTTCCAAGGGTACGGAGTACATCACGTGGCCATACAACAGGAACAGATAGTGAAAATGAAGATGATATTGTTACAATGGGGATCATAAATGTGCAGGCATCAGAAGATGGTGGTGGTGGTGGTGCCAGCCATGAGGCGCCAGCAGCAGCCCATTCTGTTACCCACGCTGCTGAGTCAGCTCAGCTACAACAAAAACCACCCTCAGCCACCCACCCACCACACCAAACTCCACAACCACAACCTTCACAACTACAACCTCCACAACCACCTGTCAATATCCAGTATCCACCAGCAGACTGCACCTGGGATTGGCAGGAAGCTGCCAATTTTGTTCCCAATACCCATCAGTTTAATGAAAGTCAAAGTGGACTACAGCCATCTTGTACACTTGGGAACAATGCCACTGAACTAGAATGTTTTGAGTTATTCTTTGACAAACCCCTGATGGAAATGATTTTCAGGGAAAGCAACAGATACTACGAGTATACCATGGCAAACACAATTCTTTCACCAAGATCATGGCTACACCAGTGGAAGGAGACAACTGTGGCTGAGATGTATCTTTTGTTTGCTACAATAATGCTTATGCCACATGTGTATAAGCACAGTGTCAAATCATACTGGTCAACAGATTGCGCCATTGCAACCCCAGCTTTCAGTGATATAATACCAGTGAATTGATCTGTGCTACTGTTACGTATGCTACACTTCTCAGACAAAACCAGGCCTGACAGAAAAGACAGGTTATATAAGATTAGAAATGTGTTTATGTATCTGAAACAGAAATTCAATATGTATTTTTATCCCTTCAGGAAGCTTGTTATTGATGAGTCTTTGATTTTGTTCAAAGGCAGACTGTCCTTCAAGCAGTATATACCAAGCAAGAGGAAACTCTTTGGTATAAAGTTGTTTGTACTTTGTGATTGCTACAGTGGTCTTGTATTGGATATTATTGTGTACACTGGAAGTAATACATTGCAAGATAACAGGAAGTTATTGGGTATCTCTGGTGATGTGGTTAGAACAATGATGGAACTATATCTTGGTACGGGGCATATATTATATACTGATAACTGGTACACAAGCCCCTCACTTGGTGATTTTTTTGTGAGTGAATATGACAGATGTGTGTGGTACAGTGTGTGCAAATCGTAAACATATGCCCAGGTTCGAGGCAGGCACTCGTAGAGGTGAGGTGCAGGCGTTTGCTGCCAATGACATCATGACATTTCGGTGGCATGACAAAGAAGATGTCACACTGTCATCATCAGTTCACCAAAACGAAATGACAGACACTGGCAGGCAGCATAGAGAGACCAATGAACCCATTCTAAAACCTGCAGCTGTGATGGACTACACCCTCAATATGCACTCAGTGGGCAAATATGATATGCAAACTGGGTTTGCTGACTGTGTTTGCAAGAGTTATAAGTAGTACATAAAACTCTTTTTTCATCTTGTGGACATTTCTATGCCGAATACTTATAATGTGTACAAGTCGAAGACCAGAAACAAACCACCATATGGTCAATTTTGTTTGTCTGTCATCAGACAAATATTATTCAAGTACCAAGTAACAACACCTGAAATAGAACAACGCCTGCAAACTGATCATCAACTACCCTTCTTGTCTGAGGCCTGGTGATCACTTCCTAATACAACTGCCTACTACTGCTTTGAAGAAAAAGGCTAAGAATAGGTGTTTTGTCTGTGCACATACAAAAAAACACCCACAAAAACACAGACACTCGTTTTATGTGTGAGGAGTGTAAAACACCACTGTGCACGACACTGTGTTTCAAAGAGTTCCCCAGGCTGCAGAACTTCTAGAAACATGTCCAGTGACTGTATATGTGTATATAAAATTTAGAAAAATAGTAATAAACATTTTATATTGTTCGTCTGTGTAAACATGCTTTGTAAACAATATAATGACAACAGTGTTTGTGCAGTTATTGTGTAGTATAGAAAAAGTAAATATACACATACAAAATAGTGTTCATACTGGTCTCACAGGCCATAAAAG
>NC_091342.1:21723741-21746241 GCF_038502225.1 Cherax quadricarinatus | reverse complement strand
TATGGTCACCCCAAGGTCTTTCTCCCTGAGTGAGGTCTGTAGTCTTTGTCCACCTAGCCTATACTCTGTCTGCGGTCTTCTTTGCCCCTCCCCAATCTTCATGACTTTGCATTTGGCTGGATTGAATTCGAGAAGCCAGTTACTGGACCACATGTCCAGCCTCTCCAGGTCTCTTTGCAGTCCTGCCTCATCCTTGTCCGATTTAATTCTTCTCATCAACTTCACGTCATCTGCGAACAGGGACACTTCAGAGTCTATTCCTTCCATCATGTCGTTCACATATATCAAAAATAGCACTGGTCCTAGAACTGACCCCTGTGGGACCCCGCTCGTAACAGGCTCCCACTGTGATACCTCTTCACGTACCATGACTCGTTGCTGCCTCCCTGTCAGGTATTCCCTTATCCATTGCAGTGCCCTTCCTTTTACGTGTGCCTGATCCTCCAGCTTCTGCACTAATCTCTTGTGGGGAACTGTGTCAAAGGCCTTCCTGCAGTCTAGGAAAACGCAATCTACCCAACCCTCTCTCTCGTGTCTTACTTCTGTTACCTTGTCATAAAACTCCAGGAGGTTTGTGATACAAGATTTGCCTTCCATGAACCCATGCTGGTTTTCATTTATAATCTTGTTCCTTTCCAGGTGTTCGACCACTCTCCTCCTGATAATCTTCTCCATGACTTTGCACACAATACATGTCAGAGACACAGGTCTGTAGTTTAGTGCCTCGTTTCTGTTTCCTTTCTTAAATATGGGGACTACATTAGCTGTCTTCCATTTCTCAGGTAGTTGCCCAGTTTCAAGGGATGTGTTGAAGATTGTGGTTAGAGGCACACACAGCATCTCTGCTCCTTCTCTAAGGACCCATGGGGAGATGTTGTCCGGTCCCATCGCCTTTGAGGTGTCAAGGTCACTTAAGAGCTTCTTCACCTCCTCCTCAGTTGTTCGTATGTCATCCAACACTTGTTGGTATATTCCCTCTTGATGTTCCCTTCTGTCCTGTCTTTCCACAGCCCTTCCTGTCTCTACTGTAAAAACTTCCTTAAATCTCCTGTTCAGCTCCTCACATACCTCCTGATCATTTCTTCTGAGTTCTCCACCTTCTGTCCTTAATCTGATCACCTGGTCTTTGACTGTTGTCTTCCTCCTGATGTGGCTATACAACAGTTTCGGGTCAGTCTTGATTCTCGATGCTATGTCATTTTCATACTGTCGCTGGGCATCCCTCCTTACCTGTGCGTACTCATTCCTGGCTCTGCGACTGATCTCCCTATTTTCGTGTGTTCTCTGCCTTCTGTACTTTTTCCATTCTCTATTGCACTTTGTTTTTGCCTCCTTACACCGTCGGGTGAACCAGGGGCTCGTTCTGGTCTTCCCGTTGTTACTGTTGCCCTTGGGAATGAACCTTTCCACTGCCTCCTTGCATTTTGTTGCTACATATTCCATCATTTCATTTACTGGCTTTCCTGCCAGTTCTCTGTCCCACTGGACCTCCCGCAGGAAGTTCTTCAACCCTATGTAGTCCCCTCTTTTATAGTCAGGCTTTTCCCATTCTACTCCTGTTATTCTCTCCACTTGCAGCTCTACTATGTATTCAAAGCACAGAACCACGTGGTCGCTAGCTCCCAGGGGACTCTCATACTTGATGTCCTCAATGTCTGAGCTGCCCAGGGTGAACACAAGGTCCAATCTTGCTGGTTCATCCTCCCCTCTCACTCTGGTAGTGTCCTTAACATGTTGGTGCATGAGGTTTTCCAGCACCACGTCCAACATCCTGGCTCTCCATGTTTCGGGACCCCCATGTGGCTCCAGGTTTTCCCAGTCAATCTCCCTGTGGTTGAAATCACCCATAACCAGCAACTTTGCTCTGCTGGAGTGAGCTCTTCTTGCCACCTCAGCAAGAGTGAGTGAGTGTGAGTGTGAGTGTGAGTGTGAGTGTGTGTGTGTGTGTGTGTGTGTGTGTGTGTGTGTGTGTGTGTGTGTGTGTGTGTGTGTGTGTGTGTGTGTGTGTGTGTGTACGGTGATGAATTTGTACTTTTCCTTTTGTAGTTGGACTGTCAGTGCATCCAGCAAACACAACACTTATATCACCAAAATGTCAATTTACATAAGACTCATATATATTTAGATCATCTGCCTAATAACACAGTTTAATAAGTGCCCTCCACGAAGTACATGTAAGACTTTCTGAAGAAACACTAGAAAGCTGAAACTAAGGATGATTTTGTGTCTTTCCACATGTAGCCTTCATTGTGGAGAACTGGGGGACTGGGTGCTAGCTCATACTCAAAGAACTCCTTTAGTTCTTCAGGACTCCTTTTCATGCAATAATAGTTGAACAGTTACTGAATATTTACTGAACACCCTTTCCTCTGGCTTGCACAGCAGGTATGGCTACTGCCAAAAGTTTCACTCATTATTCTTGGGATCCTAGATCTGCAGATGTTTTCCCAAGAAGTGTTTCAAAGTTGGTTTTCCTTTTTCAACTACCAGATCCCGTGTCACACTGACATTCCCTTTAACACCGGAAGAAGGATTTACAAGGTCCTCAGCTACCTCAAAAGGATTGTCTTGTCTCAACCAATTAACCAGTGCCTCTTTATGTTTGTGGCAACTTATTTTTTTTCCTTGTGACATTTTCAGTAAAACATCTTTGTGTCTCTGGGATCATATTAGAAGCTTATTCTTCCATTATTGCAAAAGAAGAATAGCTGTCCAAATCATGCACCTTAGCTCATATGTCATCACATATAACTGCAGCAGCAGCAGCCACAATCCTTAGTTTCTTGGCTTTAGGATTCAGTTTTCTCTCAAGAGTACTAATTATGTGTCTGATATTTCTCAACAGTACTTTTCAAGGTAAAAATGCACAAATTGTTTGGTAACACTGAGCAGCATACACTGGCCTTGTAATTTTTAATATTAAATTCTTCCCATTACTTTAAAAAAAAAATTCTCTTCACCTCCAGAGAGATCTCTTATGATGTTCTTGATATCTTCAAGACTATACTGGCATCAACATCATTTTCATCTAAGAAAAAGAGAGAGAGAGAGAGAGACTTGAACAGACTAGCACAACCCTATGCCTTCCCGTCTTGTGACAGTCCAAATGAAGTCAGTCTTAGTGATAGTAAGCTTCAGTGGCAATAAAATCCTAAGATGTACTAAGTCAACATTTGACTTTGTTTCTTCAATCATCTTCATGTTACCTTTGATGAGTTTCAAGTCTCACTACTCTGTTGGTTACAATAGCTGCTGATAGATTCACACATTCCATATATTGTGCCACTGAATACATTACAATGTCTGTTTGTTAGTAGTTTTGTATTTGGTGGTCCTGCTTCTGCACAGATTAAAAAAAAAAATTTAGTCATATGCTGTAACTCCTGATCTAAAATGTACTGTAGATGTACCTGACTGATCTTCATTACATGTTCTCTTACTTGACTTGATATTTTGTTTAGAAGTGTAAGTTTTCCTGCCACTGATGTGGACATGCAATTGGCTCCATCTTAAGAGCATCAAGCATTTGTCATCTTTCTGCTCCAAAATGGTATTAATTGAAATGTTCAGTTCAATTGTGACTTTAACCCCTTAACTGTCTAAATGCAGATCTATGTTGTAACCACTAGCAACTTAAACGTAGATCAACGCTTCACTTTTCCTGCCTCCAAATTTTGCATTATTGGCCCAAGATGCCTGGTCAGCATAGAATGGGTCTTAACACTCAGTGTGCACAGTATTCAAAAACTCTGGGACCAATTAGTACCTTGTGGGAGCACCAGTTCAATTGAGCGCCAGCTAGAGCAAACAGCACGGCAAACATCAGGGATTCACTGATGTCAAGTCATATTAACACTCCCCTTTTAAGAGGAAAGTGATGTTGACCCCAAGTTTAGTGGCTTTGAGGTGGATGTGGCCACAAATAGTCGAGGAAATATCTAAAGCCTCGATAATAACCCATGTGGAACATTTGTGCAACATCCTTGCACTTTTGGTACCACTGCTAGTGTCATCCTGCCAGAATGTCCTATAACCTATGCTCTAAGTAAAGAGAAACAATTCTGGAATGTGTAATACGTGTTCGGCAGGCTAGTTAGCTGGCTGAATGGCTGGGTGGCTGGCTGATTGGCTGTCTCTTTCTCCATCTGTCTGTCTGTATCTAGCTCTGTCTGTCTGTCTGTATCTATGTCTATCTCTGCCTCTATCTCTGCTTCTGCCTCTGTCTCTATCTCTGTCTTTGTCTATCTCTGTCTTTGTCTATCTCTGTCTTTGTCTATCTCTGTATCTGTCTATCTCTGTCTCTGTCTATCTCTGTCTCTGTCTCTATCTATCTCTGTCTCTGTCTCTGTCTATCTCTGTCTCTGTCTATCTCTGTCTCTGTCTATCTCTGTCTATCTCTGTCTCTGTCTACCTATGTCTCTGTCTACCTATGTCTATCTCTGTCTCTGTCTATCTCTGTCTATCTCTGTCTCTGTCTACCTATGTCTCTGTCTACCTATGTCTATCTCTGCCTCTGTCTATCTCTGTCACTGTCTCACAGGCACACATAAATACAATTATACATAGTCTAAATTACCTAGGACAACCCCAAAAATCCAGACTAAGTGTTATGCTGTGCTTGTAGATATAATGCATAATAAGCATGACTGGCAAGTGATATGCATCTTCACTTGTTCAGAAATCAAACATGACTACTCTGCATCAGTATGCTGAGGTCAGTGGTCAGTACGCTGAGGTCAATGGTCACATGTGGTCATACCTGCCTAAGCTCTTGGGAGTTAGCGTGGGCTGTTACCAAGCACCATGGCTTGTTGTAGTGTTTTAGAATCTCAGGTTCAAGTGTTGAAGAAGGAGATTCTACTTCTTCAGGAGGAAAATAGGAGGCTGAAGCTTCGCATAGATGAGTTTGGGAGCGAGTGTGAGAAGGATATAGCCGGTAAGGAGGAAATGGTCACCAGCAGTGATAGTGGCAGCCACTTTAAGTGGCAAGTGGTTCACAGTTCAGGAAGAAGGAAGATGAGGAGAGTTAATAGAGAAGATGTGAAGGTAGGAAATCGATTCTCTGATCTCCAAGACGAGTGTACTTCAGTGGTTAGTGAGGTTGAAGGTACCGCTGATTCCACTGCTAATCAAGGTAAGAATATTTTAATAGTAGGCAATTCTCAGGTAAGATATATGGACCATGCATTTTGTAACAGAGACAGAAAAGTCAGACAGTGTGTGTGTGTCTTCCTGGAGCTGGTGTTGGTGACATAGTCAGCAAGTTGGATAATATTATGGCAGGTAATGGGAACAAGCCCATTATCTGTCTTAGTGCTGGGGGTAATGACATTGGGAAGGGCAGGAGAGAGGAGCTGCTGGATAAGTGCAGGTCAGCCATAGAAGTAGTTAGGTCTAAGGGAGGGATCCCAGTCACATGTAGCATCTTGCCTAGAAAGGGGGTGGGCAATGAATGGATGTCTAGGGCAATTGGTCAGATCACTGACAGTGATAAGGATATGTGTGAAATTCTCAATACCTACTTCCTCTCAGTATTCACCCAGGAAAATACTAGCGATATTCCTGAAATAATAGATTATGTAGAACAGGATGATGATAAACTATGCTCGATTGCGGTAACTAGTGACATGGTCCTCAGACAAATAGAGAAACTAAAACCTAACAAATCCCCAGGTCCTGATGAACTGTTTGCAAGGGTGTTAAAGGAATGTAAAGAGGAACTTAGCATACCTTTGGCTAATCTTTTTAACATATCACTACAAACTGGCATAGTGCCTGATAAGTAGAAAATGGCAAATGTAATACCTATTTACAAGGCAGGTGACAGGCCCATGGCTTCGAACTATAGACCAATAAGCCTTACCTCCATAGTGGGAAAATTTATGGAATCAATAATTGCCGAAGCAATTCGTAGCCATCTTGATAGGTACAAATTGATTAATGAATCTCAACACGGTTTTACAAAGGGGCATTCCTGTCTTATGAATTTACTAACTTTTTTCACTAAGGTGTTTGAGGAGGTAGATCATGGTAATGAATATATTGAGTATATGGACTTCAGTAAGGCTTTCGATAGAGTTCCACACCAGAGGCCATTGAGGAAACTTAAGGCACACAGAATAGGAGGAGAAATTTTTTCCTGGGTAGAGGCATGGTTGACAAATAGGCAGCAGAGAGTTTGCATAAATGGGGAGAAATCAGAATAGGGGCACGTCATAAGCGGTGTTCCTCAGGAGTCAGTGTTGGGCCCGTTGTTGTTCACAATTTACATAAACGACATAGATGAGGGAATAAATAGCGACATACGCAAATTTCCTGATGACACCAAAATAGGCCGTCCAATTCATTCTAATGACGACACTAGAGCACTCCAGGATGATTTGAATAGACTGATGCAATGGTCGGAGAAGTGGCAGATGCAGTTTAATATTGACAAATGCAAAGTTCTAAATGTTGGACAGGTAAATAACCATGCTACATATTAAGTAAATAATGTAGATCTTAATACTACTGATTGTGAAAAGGATTTAGAAGTTCTGGTTAGCAGTAATCTAAAACCAAGACAACAGTACATTCATGTTCGCAATAAAACTAACAGAATTCTTGGCTTCATATCTAGAAATATAAATAATAGAAGTCCTCAGGTTGTTCTTCAACTCTATATATCCTTGGTTAGGCCTCATTTAGACTATGCTGCTTAGTTTTGGTCACCATATTACAGAATGGATATAAATGCTCTGGAAAATGTACAGAGGAGGATGACAAAAATGATCCCATGTATCAGAAATCTTCCTTATGAGGATAGACTGAGGGCCCTGAATCTGCACTCTCTCTCGAGGTGAATAAATGGAAAACAGGAATAAATAAAGGGGATGTAAATAGCGTGCTGAAAATTTCGAGCTAAGACAGGACTCGCAGCAATGGTTTCAAGTTGGAAAAATTCAGATTCAGGAAGGATATAGGAAAGCACTGGTTTGGTAATAGAGTTGTGGATGAGTGGAACAAACTCCCGAGTACAGTTATTCAGGCTAAAACGTTGTGTAGTTTTAAAAATAGGTTAGATAAATACATGAGTGGGTGTGGGTGGGTGTGAGTTGGACCTGACTAGCTTGTGCTGCTGGGTCTGGTGCAGTGCTCCATCCTTGAGTGGAGGTGACCAGATTGGGTGGGTCATTGGGCTAAGCCGGGGAGGGTGGGTCACTGGGTTAATCCGGGGGGGAGGACATGGACCTGCTCCGCATGGGTCAGTAGGCCTGTTGCAGTGTTCCTTATTTCTTATGTTCTTATCTCTGCATCGTGTGTAATACCTGTTGGTTAACGAGTCGCTCTCTCTGAGACAGAAAGAGAGACAATCAGAGACAGAAAGAGAGACAATCAGAGACAGAAAGAGAGACAATCAGACAGACAGAAAGACAGATAAGCAGAGACAGAGATGAACAGAGAGCTAGACAGACAGACATGTTCATGTGTAACAGTGAGAAGAATAGCAAGGCAGTGACAGTCGTCTTGCACCATGCTTCAAGGAGTTTCATATATACTCCTGCATGTCCAAAACATTGCTGGGACCTATAAATACCATGTATTTATTTTTAGACAATAATGTGTGACTAAGGTAGATGAAAATGTTCACCTGTCACTGTGTTTGTGACTGGGTACTATTTCAGTACCTAATGTTAGTGTCAGAACAAAGATTGGCACTGAAATCACAAGAACTACTACAAATTGTAATTATCAGAACATAAAAATTATATAAATTAAAAAAAAATTAAAAAATATATATATGCAACATTTCTGCAAGTGGCAGCTCTTCATCTTGCCGTCAGGTGAGCGACAAGCGCCGACTTTGCGACCTTATATCTCCGTAAGTACTAATTTTTTTTTTAGATTATTACATGTACAAAAAACTCCTCTTTATTAATTTTTTTTTTTAAATACAGTAGGGTCCCGCTTTTCGGCGTTTCGCCTTATGGCGTTCCACTAATACGGCCATCTCAAATTATGACCAAAACTTTCTATACAGCAAGCGGTCTTTCAAATATGGCGTGCACCACCCAGTTTGTTTACATTCTCCATGAGAACATCTATTATGTAATAATAATCAATCTTGGGCACATTAAATGTCTAATTTTATGCTAATATAAACATTTTCATTAATCCATCTATGACATTTTCTTCAAAATTATATAAGAAACACATTACATAGCATATAAACATGCTGTTTATATGCTATGGACGTGTGGTTGCTGTTTGGAGAGAAAACATTATGTAATACTACTAATAATAATCACTCTTGGGCACATTAAATGTCTTATTTTATGTTAATATAGACATTTTCATTAATCCATCTATTATATTTCTTCAAAATTATATAAGAAACTTGTTACATAACATATAAACATTTTATGTTCATATACTACGGAGGTGTGGTAGCCGGGCAGAGGGAAAACATTACGTCACTCTCCTTAATACATAACGCTTTTGTTTACAATTCTCGGCTTGAATTATTCATTACTTCTCCCTTTGTTTATGATGGTATCTAAAGGTAGTTGTTAGAAATGATTAAACTCAGTGAACATGGTATGTCGATGGTAATAATATGGCTCCGGGCTACATTAAATATCATGTAGCTATGTAGGTAGGTGTAGGTATATAGTCCAGGTGGACTACATACCCACAGTATTATTATAACTGACAATTATACGTATGTGTACCTGTACCTAAGTAAACTTGCACACTGTGCTGGCATGCAGGTACACATTAAAATCACTAAGAGTGTCTTATTAGTCTTGAAGATGCCATATTAACCCCTTGACTGTTGCAACCCCAAATCCTGAGGTGTCTCCTGGTGTTGCAAAATTTCCGAAAAAAAAAATTATTTTTTCTTATGAAATGATAGAGAGTCTTTCCCCGATTGTAATGACACCAAAAGAACAAAATCTGATGGAAAACTGACGGAATTACGCTCTTGTAAAGTTAGCGACCTCGGCGATATTTACGAATCGGCAATTTCACCCACTTTGAGCCCTATTTTCGGCTAATTCCATTGTTCCAGTCAACCAAACTCATAGCTATTTCTTTAGAGCTCCATTTTTTCTATCGACTGAGTACTAGAAACTGCCCATTTACCAATTTCAACTACTCAATAACGTGGTCAGAAATTTGTAATTTGGCCAATTTCACGCAAATTAAAAAGTACGACAATTTCAAAATAGGGTCCAGAATGAACAATGCAGACATTCCTGGCACTAAAGTAACATTTTCTTTGTTCATCAGTCATGTCTCCAGGCCCCTCTGATATTACTCTTGCTTTCTAATTTGAATTTTTATTCAAACAAAAAGTAGTAGATTTACTGTTATGCAGACTACTGCAATATTATAATAATTGTATAAATAATGTCAACCCATTCGTGACTGCATATTAGAAAGGCTACTTGGACATTTATTGGAAAATGACATCATTTGTTTACTTTTGAACATTGGCAAAAATCAAACATTTCCCCTACTTTGAGCTCCATTTCAAGGTTCTTTTCCTAGTAAAACCAATCAAAATCGCATCTATTTCTAAAATATGTTTTCCATTCTATCAAATGAAACCAAGAAAACGAAAATACAACCACAAATACTATACGAAAATACAACACAAATTCGACATTTTAATCCAAAAAAAAAAGAAAAAAGTAATTTTTTTTCTCTCATTATGCACTGCAGCATGCTGCAGGATTTTTTTTTATATGGTGCACACTGACCACACAGACCCATTCTCTCACATGTGGGCCTACCAGCTTTCTCCTGCTTGATTTGAAGCCGCTAGAATTTTTGAGTATATATATGTACGTCAAATATGGTGGCTCGTAAGACGTATATATATGACCGAAACAGTCAAAAGGTTAACCTGTAAACGGTCCAAACGTATATATACGTTTTTACCGCTAGTGCCCCAAACGTATATATACGTTTTATGTGTCCTACATTTAACGTTGCCACAATAAGCCTGAGTCGCCTAGACATGTGAGAATGGGCGTGAGCACTCACTGTGCACCATATTAAAATAATTGGGGATGCCTGGGTACCATATGCTCTTTTTTCCTATTAAAAACAATTTTTTTTTCTCAAAAAAGTTGGGGCAGTACGGTAGTGAACGTATATATATGTTTGGACCGTTTACGAGTTAAGTACGTATTGAACTAATTTAATGTTAGGCTTTACTGCCTTAAGAAAAATATAATCTTTTATTTGGGAAGATAACATTTTTAAAAAATCCCAACACAAAAGAGACATTTAATTCCAGGGTCTTCGACAATTTGAGGATTAACGTAAAGAAAAATTTGATCTGCAAATAAAAGCCTGATGGTAAATTCTAAATTTCCAGGACATATTTCCTTACCTGTTTAGGAACTGTACCAATGTCTGTGAAAATGGTTTGCCAGTATGCCCACAAAAACAGTCCCAGCAACACATGGTACACAATTAGATAAAAACCTGAAAGGCAAAAAGATACATTAAGTAAGTTTACAAAGAATTTCATTTTAACACTGGCCATCTCCCACCAATGTAGGGTGACCCAAAAGAAGAAGAAATACATTCACCATTTTTCATTCTATCTCTGTCTTGCCAGATATATACTACTTATATCACAATTCAGATGGCTGTCCTTACTGCAACATCCTCACTCCTCTAGAGTGCAGGCACTGGATTTCCCATTATGTTACAGTGGTCTCCAGAATGGGTAATATCCTGTCGATTAGCAATTTGGATATAGTTTAACTTTTGGATTTCTGATGGACAGTGTTACTGACAGCAATTAGGGCAGCCTCTATACACCATCAACAAATTCTCTTCCTTAATGACTAATCTAACCTCCTGGGTTACCCCTACCCTTTCTTCCAATCCCAATTTATATACCCTCTTAATCATCCCATTCTACTGCATCCTTTCTAAATGTTCAAACCACATCAATACCCCCTAAGCCCTCTTAACTCTTCATACCTTATATTGCTTTAATTTAATAAAGTTTCAATTCCTGATGACCTTACCATCATGTGATTAAAGTCATGTGACTGAAGTCAAGAGGCTAATTTAAAAACAGCAGGATATGAGCACAAGTATCCATTGGCATTTTTCCAGGTAGAGGACCAAGGGTTTCTACAGAACGGGTCAAGGATTTCCAGAGCAAGGCAAGGGGATAAACAAACCATCAATATGGTTGCTTTTTTACCCCTGACATGAAGAAGCAACTGTCTTTTCCCCTTACCCCTCATCCCATCCCCCCAATCCCTCCAGCAGATGCCAAAGAGAAGACAGTCCTCTCTCATATTTGTCATAAGAGGCAGCTGGACTTTTTCCTAGTTCAACAGATCGTGTCTTGTTGAATATTTTCATACTATACATAAGTACATTTTATCCAAAATAGCTTAGAAAAAGCTTGTACATTTCTTAAAATTTTTATATCAAACAAAAAGGAACTCATCACACCTTCACCAAACTACATTTGGTTTGTATTTTTATTATTAACACACTGGCCATCTCCCACCAAGGCAGGGTGTCCTGAAAAAGAAAAACTTTCATCATCATTCACTCCATCATTGTCTTGCCAGAAGGGTGCTTACTCTACAGTTATAAAACTGCACCCCTCCTTCAGAGTGCAGGCACTGTATGTACTTTCCATCTCCAGGACTCAAATCTGGCCTGCCAGTTTCCCTGAATAATTTAACCCTTAAACGGTCCAAACAGATTGACGTTCAAATTCGTATTGCTACAAAAATACAGTGGACCCCCGCATAACGATTACCTCCGAATGCGACCAATTATGTAAGTGTATTTATGTAAGTGCGTTTGTACATGTATGTTTGGGGGTCTGAAATGGACTAATCTACTTCACAATATTCCTTATGGGAACAAATTCGGTCAGTACTGGCACCTGAACATACTTCTGGAGTGAAAAAATATTGTTAACCAGGGGTCCACTGTAAATCTACTTTTTTTTTACATATTTTCAAATATAACAAAAAAAAATGTAGATAAAAGTTTTTTTATGCATTTTCAAATGTAAAACAAAAAAGAAGATCTACATTTTTTTACATACTTTCAGAAGTTGAAAAAACGTATATATACGTTTGGACCATTTATTTTTTTTATTTTTTTTTTTAATCACACTGGCCTATTTCCACCAAGGCAGGGTGGCCCGAAAAAGAAAAACTTTCACCATCATTCACTCCATCACTGTCTTGCCAGAAGGGTGCTTTACACTACAGTTTTTAAACTGCAACATTAACACCCCTCCTTCAGAGTGCAGGCACTGTACTTCCCATCTCCAGGACTCAAGTCCGGCCTGATGGTTTCCCTGAACCCCTTCATAAATGTTACTTTGCTCACACTCCAACAGCATGTCAAGTATTAAAAACCATTTGTCTCCATTCACTCCTATCAAACACGCTCACGCATGCCTGCTGGAAGTCCAAGCCCCTCGCACACAAAACCTCCTTTACCCCCTCCCTCCAACCTTTCCTAGGCCGACCCCTACCCCGCCTTCCTTCCACTACAGACTGATACACTCTTGAAGTCACTCTGTTTCGATCCATTCTCTCTACATGTCCGAACCACCTCAACAACCCTTCCTCAGCCCTCTGGACAACAGTTTTGGTAATCCCACACCTCCTCCTAACTTCCAAACTACGAATTCTCTGCATTATATTCACACCACACATTGCCCTCAGACATACATTCCCCTCTTTGCCTCCAAGGACAAAGTTCTTTGTCTCCACAGACTCCTAAGTGCACCACTCACCCTTTTCCCCTCATCAATTCTATGATTCACCTCATCTTTCATAGACCCATCCGCTGACACGTCCACTCCCATATCTGAATACATTCACCTCCTCCATACTCTCTCCCTCCAATCTGATATCCAATCTTTCATCACCTAATCTTTTTGTTATCCTCATTACCTTACTCTTTCCTGTATTCACTTTTAATTTTCTTCTTTTGCACACCCTACCAAATTCATCCACCAATCTCTGCAGCTTCTCTTCAGAATCTCCCAAGAGCACAGTGTCATCAGCAAAGCCAATCAGTGCCAATAAAATCCCAAGCTCAGATACCCCACCAAATGACTACCTCACTGGCAACTACCCGAACACACTGTTCCTAGCTCCGACTAACCCATACGAAGTCTCCCTTATTATCAACGCACTGAAAAACAAGGCAGGAGATTTAAATACCTTACCACCCTTTATATACAAAAAAGCGTCACAAGTACTATCACCAATCATTGGAACACTCTTTAACAAATCCATTGAATCCTCCACCTTCCCTACAGTTCTCAAAATAGCAAGGGTCACCCCGATCCATAAAGGAGGAGACCAAACAGAGTTGAATAACTATAGGCCAATATCCAATTTACACCCTCTCTCAAAAATCTTCGAAAAATTAATTCATAAACGAATCTACTCCTACCTCATCTCCCAAAACATTCTCAACCCCTGCCAATTTGGATTCAGGCCTAATAAAAATACTAATGATGCTATTATACACATGCTAGAACATATATACACTGCAATAGATAAAAAAGAAGTCCCACTGGGGATCTTCATTGACTTACGTAAAGCTTTTGATACAGTTGACCATGACTTGCTCCACGTAAAATTGTCACACTATGGTATTAGAGGGCACTCCCTCAACTACCTCAAGTCTTACCTCAGCAACAGAAGCCAATATGTGTACGCAAATGGGGCAAGCTCTTCCGCACAACCAATTACAGTTGGTGTCCCACAGGGAAGTGTCCTTGGCCCTCTTCTCTTTCTCCTATACATAAATGACCTACCAAATGCTTCGCAATTACTCAAACCCACACTTTTTGCAGATGACACTACATACGTCTTCTCTCACCCGAGCCCAGTCACGCTAGCCAATACTGTAAACACCGAATTACAGAAAATATCTACCTGGATGAGGACTAACAAACTTACACTAAACATTGACAAAACCTACTTCATTCAGTTTGGTAACAGAGCTACAGATGTACCTCTTAACATAACGATAAACGGATCACCTATCAAAAAGCTAACAGAGGGAAAATTCTTAGGAATCCACCTCGATAATAGACTCAAATTTCATACACATATACAACAAATTTCTAAGAAAATTTCCAAGACTGTAGGCATACTATCGAAGATACGGTACTATGTTCCACAGTCAGCCCTCCTGGCCCTTTATCACTCTCTTATTTACCCCTATCTCACCTATGGAATTTGTACATGGGGCTCAACAACAGTTAACCATCTCAGACCACTAATTACCCAACAAAAGGCTGCAGTTAGAATGATAACAAATTCTCACTACAGGCAACACACTCCACCAATATTCAAAACACTCAACCTACTCACCATACAAAACATCCATACATATTATTGCACCTATTACATACATAGAACACTTAACTCTGATATTAACCCTCCCCTCAAACATCTCCTTGCCAACCTCAACAGAACACATGGCCATAACACAAGGCACAGATCACTCTTTTATGTTCCTCGTGTCCATCTCACGCCATGCAAAAACTCAATGCACATAAAAGGCCCTAAAATCTGGAATTCATTACCTGTAAATATAAAAGAAACACTACCTGTTTATAAATTCAAGTCTCTTCTCAAAGATCACTTACTCACTCAAAACCAAATAAATACTGAATAACTGAACCTTATAAATTGTATATCCAAAATGTTACTCACAATTATATCACATAAATGTTAAACCTAGGACCCAATCTAACTTTGTTATTTTTTTAAATACACTACCTAACAGAATACTCCATTCTACTGAATGAACAGCAATGCATGCAACCATATGACCTGTCTTTGTAATACTCATTTTTTTTTTTTTTTTTTTTTTTTTCAACAAGTCGGCCGTCTCCCACCGAGGCAGGGTGACCCAAAAAAAGAAAGAAAATCCCCAAAAAGAAAATACTTTCATCATCATTCAACACTTTCACCACACTCGCACATTATCACTGTTTTTGCAGAGGTGCTCAGAATACAACAGTCTAGAAGCATACACATATAAAGATACACAACATATCCCTCCAAACTGCCAATATCCCAAACCCCTCCTTTAAAGTGCAGGCATTGTACTTCCCATTTCCAGAACTCAAGTCCGACTATATGAAAATAACCGGTTTCCCTGAATCCCTTCACTAAATATTACCCTGCTCACACTCCAACAGATCGTCAGGTCCCAAGTACCATTCGTCTCCATTCACTCCTATCTAACACGCTCACGCACGCTTGCTGGAAGTCCAAGCCCCTTACCCACAAAACCTCCTTTAGTAGGTTGGTAGACAGCAACCACCCAGGGAGGTACTACCGTCCTGCCAAGTGAGTGTAAAACGAAGCCTGTGATTGTTTTACATGATGGTAGGATTGCTGATGTCTTTTGTCTGTCTCATAAATATGCAAGATTACAGGTATGTCTTGCTACTTCTACTTACACTTAGGTCACACTACACATACATGTACACATTTATTTATACACACTCACCTGAGTTTTCTTTGATTTTATTTTAATAGTTCTTGGTCTTATTAATTTTCCTTTTATATCCATGGGGAAGTGGAATAAGAATCTTTCCTCCGTAAGCCATGCGTGTTGTAAAAGTCAACTAAAATGCCGGGAACAATGGGCTAGTAACCCCTTTTCCTGTAAAGATTACTAAAAAGAATAAGAAGAAGAAAATTGTCAAAGTGGGAAGTCTGAATACTCATTTGTGCTTTATAGATATCTGTTTACAATAATGTCTTATCACTGATTTCATCATTGCTTAGTTAATCTTAAGTTAATTTTAAGCCAGCCCGTAATGCTATGCATATAAGTGGCTTTGGCATGCTGCTCTTACCTGTATTTTTTTTGTAACTCTGTATGTATGCTAAAATTTCTAAATAAATAAATAAATAAATAAAGAGCAACTGTGACAACTCCCACTTTATGTGTGATTCTTTATCTTTTAACTCCACGCCTCTTGCCATGACCCTCGCATTTACTTCTCTTACAACCCCATCTATAAATATATTAAACAACCACGGTGACATCACACATCCTTGTCTAAGGCCTACTTTTACTGGGAAATAATTTCCCTCTTTCCTACATATTCTAATTTAAGGGTTAATAAATGTTACATTGCTCACACTCCGACAGCACGTCAAGTCCTAAAACCATTTGTGTCCATTCGCTCCTAACACGCTCACCCATGCTTGCTGAAATTCCAATTTCTCACACACAAAACCTTCTTTGCTCCCTTCCTCCCCTTTCCTAGGCTGACCCCTACCCCGCCTTCCCTCCACTACAGATCTATACACACTCAAAGTCATTCTACACATGTATTTTGTTCCATCCTCTCTACATGTCTGAACCACTGCAACAACCCCTCCTCAGCCCACTGGTAATCCTGCACCTCTTCCTAATTTCCAAACTACAAATTCTCTGTATTATATTCACACTACACATTGTCCTCAGACATGACATCTCCAATGCCTGCAGCCTTCTCTTTGTTGCAACATTCACCACCCATGCTTCACACCCATGTAAGAGTGCTGGTATAACTATACATACTCTCATACATTCCCCTCTTTGCTTCGATGGACAAAGTTCTTCATCTCCAGAGACTCCTAAGTGCACCACTCACTTTTTTCCACTCATCAATTCTATGATTCACCTCATCTTTCATAAACCCATCTGCTGACACGTCCACTCCTAAATATCTGAATACATTCACCTCCTCCGTACTCTCTCCCTCCAATCTGATATCCAATCTTTCGTTACCAAAATTTTTTTTTAGTTAACCTCATCACCTTACTCTTTCCAATGTTCACTTTTAATTTCATTCTTTTACATACCCTACCACGCTCATCCACCAACCTTTGCAACTTCTCTTCAGAATCTCCCAAAAGCAGTGTCATCAGCAAAGAGCAACTGTGACAATTCCCACTGTGTGTTAGATTATTCATCTTTTAACCCCACACCTCTTACCAACACTCGAGCCTTCACTTCTCTTACAACCCCATCTATAAATATACTGAGCAACCATGGTGACATCACACATCCTTGTCTAAGGCCTACTTTTACAAGGAAATAATCTCCCTCTCTCCTACATACTCTAACCAGAGCCTCACTATCCTCGTATATACTCTTCACTGCTTTCAGTAACTTACCTCCTAGAAATAGGAGGTAGGCATATATCAGGTGTATATCAGGTTTCTGTGTTATTTAAATTGTTTATTATGTCATATTAGATGAACTGTGACTGATAAATAAACCATAGAGTTGATATTAGGGTTATTTTGTCATGCCTCCCGAGAGCAGGAATTCAGCTGGAATGAATTTATTTCATTTCAATTAATTTAAGAGGAAAATTGACCCATCATACAAACAAGTCCACGGAACGGATTAAATTTGTAAGTCGAGGTTCCACTGTAGTTGTTTATATCTTGCCCTCCTCCTTTAGTTTATAAACCTTCACCTCTCTCTTAATTGCTGTTTCTATTTTCCTTGTATCCCAACTACCTTTTACTCTCACTGTAGCTACAACTAAAAAGTGATGATATATCTGTGGCCCCTCTATAAACATGTACATCCTGCCGTCTACCCAACAGTCCTTTATCTACCACTATGTAGTCCAACAAACTACTGTCATTATGCCCTACATCATATCTTGTATACTTATTCATTCTCTTTTTCTTAAAATATGTATTACCTATAACCAAACCCCTTTTTATATGAAGTTCAATCAAATGTTCCCCATTATCAAATATACCTGGCACCTCAAACTTACCAACCACAACCCTCTCTAAATGCTTCTCCTGCTTTAGCATTTAGGTCCCTACCACAATTACTCTTTCACTTATTATGACCCACTTTTTTGCATCTGACCCTTATTTTAATCCACATAATCATTTAATTTATACATTTATATTCCCTCTTCTCCTTCCATAACTGATCCTTCAACATTATTGCTACCCCTTCCTTAGCTCTAACTCTCTCAGTCACTCCTGACTTAATCCTATTTATTTTTCCCCACTGAAACTCACCTACCCCCTTCAGCTTTGTTTCACCTAGAGCTAGGACATCCAACTTCTTTTCATTCATAACCCATCACACCTCCACCAAACTACATTTAGTTATGTACATTATATTTTTAAAAAATATTATTTGACCTACATCATCTTGTGTTGGAGGTGCAGGAATCAGCTTAGTTTTAGAAAGAATAAAGTGAACACCCTTCTTATACAACACAGTAGACTTTTGTTTTGATGGTTGCTCCTAAGCATGCTTTTACCTACATTCTGGCAATGATGAAAATTTTGCTTAAAAATAATGAATTTAGAGAAGTACATAAAGTGCCAAAATCAAAGCCATAACTATAAATCCACCTTGCTGGTAAGACACAATGTACTGATCAAAGTATTTATTAATTTATTACGAAAACATTTTGCCACCAGTCGCTTCTTCAGTCCTAATACAGCAGGACCCTCGTATCTGTGGGGGATATGTACCAAGGACCTGCCATGGATACCAAAACTGTGGATAGTAGTAAACCTTATATATAAGTCCTATATATACCTATTATTAAGTTTAATTGATAAATTATTCACAGTAAGTGGAGAATTATCACTTTTTCACTGATGGGAAGCAATTCACGGTTTCTCTTAGGCTTTGAAGAACTGCACCTTCCCTAATTTTGCGTTCTGCAGCCATTATTATGCAAAATTTAGAGGTATTTTTGGGCCACAGTAAACCATGGATACCGAGTCAGTGGATATGGGTGTTCTACTGTACACCTAACCCTCAAAGTGCTGTGGGGATAAAAATAATAACCTACCTAATGATCCGCTAAAAAAAAAAAAAAAAAAAAAACTTCTGACACTGAAGATATTATTTCTCTGGTGGTAATAAAGAACTGAAATACAACAATGCTTATATAATTATGCAATTGCAAAGTTGGTATTTTTTGCACTCATCATGGCAACATTGGGTTCTACTGTTTGTGTAATAATGTAGTGATTTTTAAACTTTTTTCTTCAAGATACAGTATTTTTTGCTCTTTTCTCACTAATACTGAATAGAACTACAGGAAGCTCTCCACATTCGCAAGGGTCAGGGGATAAAAACCTCGCAAATCTTGAAAATTTGTGAATGTTTGGTGTACAAATATGAAGTAGGAAAATATAATAATACTGTACTGCAGCGTTCACAAATTTTTTGATGCGCACATATATTGTAGGGAAATATAATAATAGCATTTACATAGCCTAACAATACTGCTTCTTTAACCTACTGAACCACGAACAATCATAAAACACATGAAAACATAACATAAAACATATGAAAACTGGGCGGCTAGGCATTCGCGAATGTTCGAAGCTCGCGAAAGTAGAACTCACAAAAGTGGAGGGCTAGCTGTATAATCTTCATGGATAGTGGCAGTCATTTTCAGTTTACATGAAAAAAAAAACACTGCTTAAAAAATTACATATATTATTTGCATCCTATTTATTTACTAATATGTACTGTTTGTATGGTCTATTATACATTTACACTGTTTACAGGCACTGGTCATGTGCTTAAAACTTTTGCAGTGAGTCTTTGAAATATGGCATCATGTACAATGGTAAACTAAAAGCAACATGTGGTTTCTCACAATGCACTTGACAGGATGCAATTTTTCTCAATGGTGCACATCTATTGCACACACCCAGTCTTTGTTGTGCAGGCCACAAATACACACACATTGCTAGCACTTTAAGAGTTAAAACATTCAGATCTCTAAATCACATTAGAGATTATAATATCAAGAATAAAAAGCTTGCAAGTTCTGATGCCTATAGATCAAGTGCATGCGTGCATACACGTGCGTGTGTGTGTACTCACCTATTTGTGGTTGCAGGGGTCGAGTCACAGCTCCTGGCCCCGCCTCTTCGCTGATTGCTACTAGGTCCTCTCTCTCCCTGCCCCATGAGCTCTATCATACCTCGCCTTAAAACTATGTATGGTTCCCGCCTCCACTACTTCACTTTCTAGGCTATTCCACGGCCTGACTACTCTATGACTGAAGAAATACTTCCTAACATCCCTTTGATTCATCTGAGTCTTCAACTTCCAATTGTGACCTCTTGTGTCTGTGTCCCTTCTCTGGAACATCCCGTCTTTGTCCACCTTGTCTATTCCACGCAGTATTTTATATGTCGTTATCATGTCTCCCCTGACCCTCCTGTCCTCCAGTGTCGTCAGGCCGATTTCCCTCAACCTTTCTTCGTAGGACAATCCCCGTAGCTCTGGGACTAGTCTTGTTGCAAACCTTTGCACTTTCTCTAATTTCTTGACGTGCTTGACTAGGTGTGGATTCCAAACTGGTGCTGCATACTCCAGTATGGGCCTGACGTAAATGGTATACAGAGTCTTAAACGAATCCTTACTGAGGTATCGGAACGCTATCCGTAGGTTTGCCAGGCGCCCGTATGCTGCAGCAGTTATCTGATTGATGTGCGCCTCAGGAGATATGCTCGGTGTTATACTCACCCCCAGATCTTTTTCCTTGAGTGAGGTTTGCAGTCTTTGGCCATCTAAACTATATTGTGTCTGTGGTCTTCTTTGCCCTTCCCCAATCTTCATGACTTTGCATTTGGCAGGGTTAAATTCAAGGAGCCAGTTGCTGGACCAGGCTTGTAGCCTGTCCAGGTCTCTTTGTAGTCCTGCCTGATCCTCATCCGATTTTATTCTTCTCATTAACTTCGCATCATCTGCAAACAAGGACACCTCTGAGTCTATCCCTTCCGTTATGTCGTTCACATATATCAAGAACAGCACAGGTCCTAGGACTGACCCCTGTGGAACCCCGCTTGTCACAGGCGCCCACTCTGACACCTCGTCGCGTACCATGACTCGTTGTTGCCTCCCTGTCAGATATTCTCTGATCCATTGCAGTGCCTTTCCTGTTACGTGTGCCTGATCCTCTAGCTTTTGCAGTAAGCTCTTGTGAGGAACTGTGTCGAAGGCCTTCTTGCAGTCCAAAAATATGCAGTCGATCCACCCCTCTCTCTCTTGTCTTACTTCTGTCACCTTGTCATAAAACTCTAATAGGTTTGTGACACAGGATTTTCCTTCCCTGAAACCGTGCTGGTTGTCAATTATACACTTGTTTCTTTCCAGGTGCCCCACCACTCTCCTCCTGATGATCTTCTCCATGACCTTGCATACTATACACGTTAGTGATACAGGTCTGTAGTTTAGTGCCTCATGTCTGTCTCCCTTTTTAAAAATTGGGACTACATTTGCCATTTTCCATACCTCAGGGAGTTGCCCAGTTTCAAATGATATGTTGAAGATCTTTGTTAATGGCTCACACAATATCTCTGCTCCCTCTTTAAGGACCCATGGAGAGATGTTGTCTGGTCCCACCACCTTTGAGGTGTCAAGTTCACATAGCAACTTCTTCACCTCCTCCTTGGTTATATGTACCTCATCCAGCACTTGCTGGTGTGCCCCCCTGTTCTGATTTCCTGGAGTCCTACTGGTTTCCACTGTAAATACCTCTTTAAATCTTGTGTTGAGCTCCTGACATACCTCTTGGTCGTTTCTTGTGAATTCCCCATCACCCTTCCTCAGTCTGATTACCTGGTCCTTGACTGTTGTTTTCCTCCTGATGTGGCTGTACAACAGCTTCGGGTCAGTCTTTACTTTTGATGCTATGTCATTTTCATATTGTCTCTGAGCCTCCCTTCTTATCTGTGCATATTCGTTTCTGGCTCTTCGGCTGATTTCTTTATTTTCCTGAGTTCTCTGTCTTCTGTACCTTTTCCATTCTCTAGTACACCTAGTTTTTGCCTCCCTACACCTTTGGGTGAACCAAGGACTCGTTCTGTTCTTCCCCTTATTTCTGTTTCCCTTGGGAACAAACCTCTCCTCTGCCTCCTTGCATTTTGTTGCTACATAGTCCATCATTTCTTGTACTGGTTTTCCTGTCAGTTCCCTCTCCCACTGAATGTCTTGAAGGAAGTTCCTCATGCCTGAGTAGTTCCCCCTTTTGTAGTTTGGTTTTTCCCAGCCTATTCCTGCTACTCTCTCCACTTGGAGCTCAACTATGTAGTCGAAGCACAGAACCACATGATCACTAGATCCCAGGGGCCTTTCATACATGATACCCTCGATGTCCGAACTACTTATGGTGAATGCAAGGTCCAGCCTTGCTGGTTCATCCTCTCCTCTCTCTCTGGTAGTGTCTCTAACATGTTGATGCATGAGGTTCTCCAGTACCACATCCATCATCTTGGCTCTCCATGTTTCGGGACCCCCATGGGGCTCCAGGTTTTCCCAGTCAATCTCCTTGTGATTGAAATCACCCATAACTAGTAACTTTGCTCCCCCCATGTGTGCTCTCCTGGCCACCTCGGCTAGTGTGTCGATCATTGCTCTGTTGCTCTCATCATATTCTTCTCTTGGCCTCCTGCAGTTCTGTGGTGG